>NC_133324.1:312949384-313191884 GCF_042186555.1 Aquarana catesbeiana | reverse complement strand
TAGAATAGAAAATAATAGAAAAGAATAGACTAGAAAAACAATAGAACAGAATAGAAGAAAATATAATATATATATTATATTTTCTTCTATTCTGTTCTATTGTTTTTCTAGTCTATTCTTTTCTATTATTTTCTGTTCTAATCTTTTCTATTCAAATTCGAATTCATTCTATATGAAATTCAAACTTCAGAAGCCATGTACCGAAATTCGAATTTCGTATAGAATGAATTTGAATTTGAATTGAAAAGACTATTATAAAATATAAAATAATAGAAAAGAAAAGCATAAAAAAACAATAGAAGAGAACAATAAAAAAAAAAATTTTATATATATATATATATATATATATATATATATATATATATATATATATATTCTATTGCTTTATTATTTTATATTCTATCTTATTGTTTTTTTTTAGAAAAACGTTTTCTATTTTTTTCGATTTCGATTATGTTTTCGAATTCGATTCGAATATGTTTTCGAATATGTTTTCGAATTCGATTCGAATATGTTTTCGAATATGTTTTCGAATTCGATTCGAATATGTTTTCGAGTTCGATTCGAATATGTTTTCGAATTCGTTCGTTTTTTTTCGGATTCGTTTAAATTCTTTACTTTTGTAATTCGGAAATTCGGATGCATCCGAATTTCCGAATAATGAAAAATTCGTCCGAATTTCGATTCGGAACGAAACGAAATGCACATGCCTACTCCCTGAGTTCCTTCCACTTAGGATGTACTACTCTTTCTCTTTGTTCTCCTTTCTTTCCCTTTTATCTCTCTCTATCCTAATTTCTTGTTTTTTATTTCCCCATCCCTCTCTCGCCGTCTTTTTTGTTCTTTCTCTTATTCTTTCTCTCCCTTTTTCTTTGTTCCTCCCTTTCTTTTCCTCTCCCTTCCATGTATTCTCTATTTTTATTCCTTATCTTACTCCTTGGGTGGGGGGGGGAATGGGATGAGTGGCAGTACTGGCAGGGAGTTGGGATGAGTGGCAGTGCTGGCAGGGGGAGTTCTGATCAGCCAACTTAGGTGCTCTTGATCAAGGTCATCTGCTGATCTGAGAACTGTAGTGGAGACTTTTAATGGCAACTATAATCACAGGTAGTTACTGTGTCTCTGGCGTCACTGTGTCTCAGACTTTGTGGTGTCTCGCAGCAGTGACACCTATGCCGAAATCAGGAGATAGGGTCTCCTCCAGCCCCTCCCACTTCACATTCCTCACCAGTCAGCTGACCTCTAGTCTTTGCCCCCCAGCCAAGCCGTTAACTGAATGGGCGGCTGTGAAGAGGCTGAGTGGGCGGCCACTGGCTCCAGAAACAGCCCAGCTGGGTGGCCACAGGCTCCAGGGACAGCCCTTCTGGGCAGCCGCGAAAAGGCTGGGAGAGCGGTGCAGGCTTCAGGAACAGCCCAGGATTCGGTGACCCCTGGAAAATCGTCATTCAACCCCCAGGGGGTTCCGACCCACAGGTTGAGAACCACTGATCTAGATTGTATAGGTTGTTCAAATAAATTAAATCCAAACTGGTTGGATACAATCCAGTGAGTACATGATCGTTTTGTAAATCTTAACCAATTTGGCAGCTTTGTTCATGCTGTGCGAGGTCAGTTATAGGAGGATAGGAGGTTATTTTAGTTTTTTTCACATACTGCCAAAGTATGTTATGCTTATTATTGGATTCCAATGTTGCCCATGTGTCTTGACTGTGCAATCTAAAGGACCTCTCATCTTTATTTATTAGTTTAATTACGTTGCATGTATATGCTTTTCTAAATGAAAAAGAATACTTACAGTGAAAGATTAGAAAAATTAGGTATGTTTAATTTGATGAAAATACAGTATGTTATTAGAGATGGTTTAAATCCTGCAATCCAGGTATACATTTTAATGCATAGTTACATTGGTCCAGTTTGGACGAATGTAAGTATGTTTATGCTAAACCTGTGGGTGAAAGTGGATAAACTCTGTTGTAGTTACCACTACTACAGTGATTGCCATTCAGCACAACACCATTCACCTTGCATTTTTCTCAATTAATGCAAAGCAATTTCTGATTGTATGACATGGAGATCATTACGTCACCACCCTGACTCTCAGCCTTGAACATACTAGGTAAGCCTGTAGGACTTAGTGTACCCAACATGTCTTAAAATGCCACCACACTGCAAATGTTCCCATGTGCTTCTTTGCAGGAATTTGCTGTCACTTTGACAGCTGAGAACCTGGTTTGTGTACAAAAGCTGCTTACAGTACCTACTTCTTTAATGATCACTGTAACAGTTTGCAACAGCGGTCTTTCATAGACATATAACTTTTTTACGATATTGTAAATAGTTCTTGCTGTTACATGCAGATAACACACTTTCTTGCTTTAGAAATGTAACTGTAGAACTCTCTGTCGTTTTTTTAAAATAAAATTTAAATGGAGTCTTTTTTTTCTACTAGTTAACAGTAATAAGCCCCGATTCCCTTCTTTCTGCTAGTTTCTCAATTGAACATTTTTAACCACATGTATTCTAATTTTTCACCTTTCATTTTTTGTCTATGGCGTTATCATAAAAAATACAAAAAAGTTTAAAAAGCCTTTATTTCATTTGCAAATAACCTCCCCATGCTTTGTTTGAATACTATCTTTAGTTTTTTTTTTTTTTAGAAAGGTCAATTATTATTTGTCAATGCCACTAATAGAAAGCCTTGCTAGCTCAAAAGGCAATATGCATTTTTCTTTCCCCCTATTTGTTGTTCTCTTTCCTCCTGCTTGCCTTGTCCCCCATTTTCCATTTTTTTCTTCAGCGTAGTTCCCCCTTGAACTACTCCAGATAAAGGAAACTAAATTATTAATCTACACATTTGCAACTAAGTAACTGGCTACAACCAGAACCAGTTGGAGTCCATATTGGTTCATATCCTTAACAACCAGGCACATATTGTCACATTTTTGTGTGTTCACTCGTGTGTATTGCACAGCTGTTACAAATGTATCTTGCCACTGTACTCTCTGATCATAAATAAAGAATAAAAAAAAAAAAAAAAAAAAAAAAAAAAACAAGCTGCCAAACCAAGTCCTGTCTTAAACAGTGAAAAAATTGAATCAGGATGGCAGCACTCCAACGATAATATCTTTATTGGTAAAAATCCATATAGCAAATGATGAAGTAGATTGTTAACATGTTTCACACCGTAACTGCTGGTGCTTACTCATATAAGCACCAGCAGTTACGGTGTGAAACATGTTAACAATTTTGTGGATCAGACACTTGGAGCGGGGTTTTCCTGTTTGCATGTCTTAAACAGTGTTTTTGTGTAGATTTTGTGTAGATTTACACTTTATTAATATGGTACTGTTTGCTTGCAGGTGGGTTGGCTATCAATACCCAGGTTACAGAGGATACCAGTACCTGTTTGAGAAGGGGGATTATAAGGACAGCTCAGATTTTGGCGCCCAGCACCCCCAGATCCAGTCTGTGAGGCGCATTCGTGATATGCAGTGGCACCAGAGGGGAACCTTCCACCCTACCAACTAAAAGAAACACTTCCCCTCTCTCTTGTGCCACTGCAGAGAAAGATACCGAAAGGCTTTTACGTGATCTGCTGCTGTTTTTCCTGTGGCATGGTTATCCCGCATGCCACTGTGTGACTAAACCTGCTGGAGCAACTTAATAAAAGCTTTGAGTTTAAAACTCCTGGTGACTCCCTGCACTTTTTGTTTAAAATAATTATGGCCTTATAAAAACATTTCATCTAATAGATACGACAGTACTGACCTGCATATATACATTGTTCTGTGTGATTGTTCCTTATAGTTCACTTGCCACCTATACTTGTAGGGCCCATTAATACCAATGCTCATATGTTTGATGCGCTGAAGTGCCCATTCATTTCCTAGAAGTTCTCCACAAGTGCACCAAAAGCCAAACCTTACCTTTTCCCCCCCAAAACACCACAAATGCAGCATAAAAGCAGGTCAAAGGCAGCCTTGTAACATATGTACTCCTCATATAAAGTCAATGGGTTTTTGCTGTCCTGCATTTGACCTGCATTCCTAACACATACCAAATACAAGAGAGCCTGTCAACATGAGCCCTATCCAGTGGCCATATGAGCAATGGGTCTCAGGTTTGTCATTAGAAAAATATAAAATGCGGACATCTAGGAGGTATATAGTCAACTGCTTGGGGATTCACTTGTGTGGGCAAGAAAGGCTTTATTGATCCAGTATGCAGAAATATATCTCTTTAAAATACTATAATAATAAAATCCTATTGAACTCCCTACCCCAATCTGTCCGACTATTTCCTACTTTGTTTGCTTTTAGATGATCCCTGAAAACCCTCCTCTTCAGAGAAGTCTATTCTGCTCCCAGCTAACAACTGTACTTTTATTTTCTCCATCAGCTCATCCCTCTCATCCCCCACAGCTATTACCTTTTGTATGACTTGACCCTCCCTCCTAGACTGTAATCTCTAACGAGCAGGGCCCTCTGATTCCACTTGTATTGTAACTGTACTGTCTGCCCTCATGTTGTAAAAGTGCTGCACAAACTGTTGGTGCTTTGTAAATCCTGTATAATAATAATAATACTAGAATACTAAAACAGGAGTAATGCCTACCTTCCCCACCAATTTCTTTATAGGATATGATTTTCTCAATATGAACCAAAGGGGACATAGGCTGTGAAAGAAACATGGACCACTGACTCTGAATGGTAGCACTTGGTTGGTTTATCAGCTCCTAATGGAGTTGTGACAGACTCAATGTATATGCCAATTTGGGTTTTAAGTCTTCCCACCCACCTTTATTCACAGCAAAGCTGCTTAACAAAGGTACTACCCTCACAGGGGTATTTTCAGCATTACACAGATAAAAAGAAAATATTCTGCCTCCTATTCAGAGGGTAATAAATCCAATATAGCACAAAATTACCCCACCCCAGCACAAGATTCCCAGAACCAAGGAGCAGCATATACATTTTCTCTGCTCTGTGGTTCCTGCACTGTATCTGAGGTCTAACTGGGCACGGGGGAATTTTATGCTATGTGGAGTCCCTGTAGAGCCACAGGGGACATGATCTGTGTCCATGTAGAGACCCCCACACAGCAGTAAAATGCAAGGAGGAGACCTGAATGTACATTGCAGCATCTCATTATTAAGGATGAGGTTGGGTTTGGTCCAAACCCATGTTCGGTTGAACCTGGAAGCAAAACTGTCCATGCCAGCCCAATCAGCCATTACTGGGTAATGGATAGTCCCCACCAAACAGCTGCAAGTACATAAAGGGGCAAAAATGGATATTGATCTAAAATAACCATGTTATGTGGCCACCTTAGGTCTATGATGTCATGAGCATTCTGAGCCCTTTGTGTGTATGTGCAGTTACGGGGTAGTGACTTCTGCAGCTGATTTGACAGGCAGTGACAGCTTCCTTCCAGGTTTCGCATAGTTTTAGACCAAATCCAAGCTCGTCTCTACACATTAAATGATGAAAAAATGTAGCATTTTCAAGGTCTTATAAACAGTGAATCTTCACATTTTTGAGTATAAGTCAGCTTTAAATGTTTTATTATTGGGAGGATCTTGTTAGCCCACTTGTAAGAAAAAATTTTTTTTTGTTCTCACTGTAAAATTATTTTCTCTGAGAGACACAGCTGTGATTGAAGATCAATCTGTGCCAGTGGTTATGCTGCCCATTTCCAGGAGTAAGGCACTAGGTGCCAATAACTAAACAGGCAGCTAGCAGTTGGTGGGTTAACCCATCAATTTTCAAAGGACATCAGTTAGTAGTAACTGAGAATATGTGAGTCAAAAGTAGGTCAAAATAACAAAACTAGGCAACCGTCCCA
The DNA here is from genome assembly GCF_042186555.1 of Aquarana catesbeiana. NCBI lineage: Eukaryota > Metazoa > Chordata > Amphibia > Anura > Ranidae > Aquarana > Aquarana catesbeiana. Next base: position 313,186,043 of record NC_133324.1, on the reverse strand, counting down.
AACAACCCAAAAGAAGGGTGGAACCTTTTTCCTTACGTTCATTGAGAACTTTGATTGAAGATCAGTCTGTACCAGTGGGATATTGTGAACACTTACCCACAAAAAGGTTGCACTGTAACTTTTATGGTCTGTAAAACTGCAAGTATCAACTGATGCAACCACATCTCTACCATATAAAAACTTAGTGAAGGTATGAACAGAGGACCAGGTTGTAAGTTTAAAGACTTGCAAAACAAAGACCTGATGATAGACGGCCCAAGAACTTCTGACTTACTAGGTAGAATGAGCAGTAAGTGGAAATGGTGGTTAAAAGGTCTAATTGCATAAACCTGAGATAAAGTTTATTGAATCCATCTAGAGATGGTAGCGGAAGAAATGGCAATCATCTAAAATATGTAAAAGGATTTCCTTAAAGGAGAAGTTGCCTGACAGAAAAAAGAGTGCACAATATCTTAAATAAGGTGAAAGTTAAAAACTACCTTGGGCAGAAAGGAAAGGGGTGAGGCATCAAAACCACCTTGTCCTTGTGCAAAATTAGGAAATGTAATTCACAAGAACAAGGCCACCAAAACAATTTATGTATGGGAATCCCCTGAATATTCTCAAAATGAGATCTTTGTAATGCCTGGTACACATGGTAAGTTTTTTTTGTTCAATCCAGCAAGTTGAACAAAAAAAAAATGAGGAGCTTGCTGTACTAACTGTGTGATGTTAGTACAACAATCACTCAGGTATTGTGTTCTGACAGGACTGCACCCTCGCCAGAACACATCAGTCAGGGCTCACAGTCATTGGCTGCAAGCACTGATTGGATACTGATTGGCTGCTCTTATTCCAGCTTGTCCATTTGACAGAAGCCGAACAGGCTGCTGTACACATGGGCCAAATGTTGGCCGGTTTTTGTTGAACCAGCCAATACCAGCTAATATTCGGCCTTAAGGCCAAGAGAACCAACTTAGGGTTCTATGAAGGAAGCAGCAGTCTGACAGGAGGGGCAACATAAACTCCTTAAATAAAATTATCAATTAAAGAATGATAAGTCAAACGACATTGAAACAATGTCAAAACCTGACCTTTAATAGTACTGAGAGCTAAACGTTGATCCACACCCTGTTGCTAAAATTAAAGGATCCTACTCACTGAAAAAGACAGACAAGCAAAAAATCATGCCATCAGAGGTACGAATTCCAAGTGTGATGATAGGTTTTACACACAGTAGAATTACAAGCCTGCAACATGGTAGGAATAACAAACTCAGACAGTCCTCTATCCCTTAACATAGCCATGCTATTAAAGCCAGTGATCGAGAAAGAAGATCTGGACAATCTAGAAGGATCATCTTCTAGCAATCAAATGAGCTGGAGCCATGAGAATTACAGAAATGCATTCAAACTCAATATTGCAAAGAATTCTGAGTAAAAAACATACGGGAGGATATGTGTAGATCATACTGATTCCACCTCACAGTAACACTAAGGCATTTCATGCAACAGCATGGGGGGTTCCTCAACCTTGAGACAAGCTTTTCCAGTTTGACCCTGTAATGCTTGAGTGCTTTCGTCATATACCGCTTCCTCCCAGTCTGAATATAGATACCAGATATTCCAACCTCTCACAAGCACAAAACAAGACGATACTTGTTTAGTTCCTGAACATGGACTCTCTTATTAGAACCAAAATACAAGTCTTATATACAGTAAAAGAGGAGGTTCCTCCCTCCTGCTCATATTACTCTAACAATACAACTGTAACCAGAAACAGAATTAACAAGAGCTAATTAACTAATCCCTTAAAGCAGCTGATGTGACTCCATGCCCTCCTGAGCATTGTTATGATTAATCAGGATTTCACTACAGGTCAGACTTGTTGTCACCGAGCTTCACACAGTAGATTATACATTATCATAAACATCAACACAGAACTCCTTCATACAATAGCAAGGTTAATTAGCACAAACAACAATGGGTGAAATACTCTTAGAAGCTGTGGCAAGCCAGACTAGACTCATTTACATTATAGAAGAAAACAGACAGGTGGCTGGAGTTGATGACATTAGCATATAACAGTATGTGTCCCAACAGTATGAATCAGTCACTATTTCTAATATGGCATATACAGGGTTCCTAGAGTCTATGTGTCTTGGGGGGATATGCACCTGAATCCAAAGTAACACCACCTCAAGGGTCCCCAGGCATACAGCTCACAAAGATCACCGTTCCCCCAAATGCCAGGGCCCATATTCAGTAGGCAAGAGGCTAGCATTCAGTCCCCTCCAAAAGCCTCTGTCCTGGCTAGGTCTTTCACAGGCCCCACCTGGCCCATATCTGTCTGAACACCTGTAGATGAAGGGGCTATTCCACCGGATCCAGACTTTGACACCTGAGAAATTCTCCTTGTCAATTGTCTACACACAGAATGCAGACAGCATATAGTACAGGGACACACCTGTCTGCCCAAAAGAGAATGTGATGAACCTCCTGCGCCCCTGATGAGCTCTTCATGACTGGTAATTTATTGCCACTGCATAGCATTGTCTGAAAGTATTCTCATAGGCTGACTCTGTAGTAGATCTGTCAAGTGAAAAATATATAACCTGACGATTAGTTCCAGAAAACTGATGCGAAGGTGAGTTTCTTCTTTAGACCATCAACCCTAAACAGAATTTCAGAAACTTGCTCCTCCCCCCAGTTGAAAAGGCTTGCAACGATTAGCCAACAAATGAATGAAGGGCAAGAAAGGACTTGCTTGCACGAAGGGACAGAGACATCAGCCACCACAAAAGGGACACTCTGGAGCTGGAGACAAATCTCCTTATGCAAGGACAGAGGAGATCTGTTCCAGTTGCCCAAGAGGGTAAATGTTTGGAACTGAGTGACAGAGAACACTTTGAAGTAAGAGATCATCAGGCTCAACATTCTCATGCAGGATTTAAGAGTGAACCACTTGTCGTGACAAAGACTCCTGACATGGTCCTAAAGTTTCTCCAGCAGAAGAATAACCCTTGCCAGATTGGTGTCAAAGATTAAGCCCAGTTATTCCAGAGAATGAGTTGGGGTCAGACTGCACTTCTTGATATCCAGAATCCAACAAAAGTTTCGCAGGGCACGCAATGTCACCAGAATGTGGTCCTACAAAGTCTAATAAGAGTCTGTTTGCAAGATAAGATCTTTGAAGTATCTCACAATTTGAACCCCCCTCCTTATGCACAGAAGAGTAAAAACAGGGGCCAAAATGTAAAAACTAAACAGGGGCCAAACTCTTAAAAAAGAGAAGAGTCACAAATTGGTAATGGTCATGGCTAAGGTAAAACAGAAAAATGTTAATGGCTCTGTCAAATTGGGACATGATACTCATCTTGAATGTCAATTGAATACAGGAAATCTCCCTGGTGGAGGGAAGCAGTTAAAGAACGCCTGGATTCCATTCTAATTTTTTTTACTTTACAAAAACATTGATTATGTTTAGATCCAAGATGGGACAAATGCCCCCCTTTTTCTGGAAATGGTAATATTTGATGATTGGATGATATTTGAATGATAACTATTTATTATCTTGTCTGTTCCTATAGTTATCTAGTCTATCAAAGCTCTGATAATATTATTAGTGATGATATATTAAAAATATTAGCTATACAAATAAGCACAATGCTCAAAGAAGCAAAAGTCTTGTTTATTTACAAAGACAGTAGAACACTAACATAAAATCGAATAATAGTAATACAGAACATATAAGACAAAAGAGCAGGGATGATACGTTATGTAAGTCCTTCTTCAGGGTTCTGTATGTTGGCTTGGCTCCAGGAGAGAGAGGGGGCCTTCATTATTGGCCCTCACATTTTAAAGCACTCACAGACACAACCCACACAAACACCCTTTGCCTGCTTGTGTATAGTCCTCTGTCCAATGAGAAGCTATAGGGAGCTATAGGGAGCTGTTCTTCCTAATCACCAAGAAGCATGTTATTACCCCAAACCTTCTCCAGGAAGTATGTTACTGTCTTCCACAAGGGGACAGCATTACTCTGTGAACGCCTGCCTCGACCCAGGTCAACATTCCAGTCCACAACTGGTTCCTTTGATGTCATTGCAAGTCAGGAAATCAGTTATTTTAATTCTCACCTCACCAGGATGTCTGAGTGGATGCTCCTTTACCCCCCATACATCACATCAGGAGGCCTATGTGAGAACATCCTTCAGGAGATGTATTTCCATTTGCAACCCCTTGTTACAAACACCCTGCTGTATAAACTGATTTGCTTGATGCTTCAAGATGACCTCCAGCAGGCCATATGGCTCTGTGATAACCAGAGAGTAAAATTCATAAATGTCTGATATTAACCATGTTGCGCCTTCCAACAAGTTTAAATAGAAACAAGAAATAAGTTTGCCAGCTTTTGGAAATCTAGGGGAACGTTTGAGACAAAAAAGCTCTATGAAGGAAGATCATTAAACTTTCAGCTATTTGCTCAACAAAATACAGTACTTGGTGATCAATCTCACACCTTTCCTATGGCCATGAGATGCACCTCTGCGCAGACAAAGGATTGTCAGAGACCTTGGCAGATTGTTCTGCCAAGAACTTTGGATCCAATAGAAGCAGAGGCTTTGACTTGACTGGATCTCTCGCTACAGTTCTGATGGGAACAAAAGAAATGTCTGTGGAGATAAAGGCTTTTTTTGAAGCCTAGTCTGTGGACAAGCACTTGTGCCACAGTGTTCTATGTAAAGCCACCACCGATGCAGATAAGCTAGACACTAAATTACTGGAGTCCAGTAACGCTCCACACAAAAATTTTAGAGCCTGAACTATTTGGTCTGTCAATGCCATCAAAACCTGAGTGCGTCTATTCTGTAGCAAGGTCCTGCATACCAGTCTAGTCCACTCAGTCACAATCTGAGAGAATACAACTGAAGCTATATTAGGCCTTATCAAATTTGCAGCAATGGTGTAAAACATGAAGCTTTCTCCACAAGGATCAATTGGCTGGTCCACTACAAGTTGAGCACTTTTTTTTCTCGGGGGAGGGGGGGGATGCAAAAGCTCCAGGCAGGGTATTAGATATTGAAAAACGAAATATGTCACTGTGCAGCGAAAGACTTAAATTCAAAGTGAAGCCGCCCCCACTGTTATGTGAATCACACATAACATGGAGAAAATAAAGAAAAGAATGTGCAATGCTCCAGGACAGAAATTACCCACTCTCTTAAATACGTATTACTGGGCATCCACCATTTCTTAAGTGATCTTCTGTAGAAGCTTCTAAAGAAGTCCATCAGGATGCAACATGTAAAACGGATGAACCTACTGACATCATCATGCTTGGGGCAGAGCTGGCTATGCTCAGTCGAAGGATCATTACAGAAATAGTGGATGCCCAGTGATCTATACTGTTTGCATTGAAGCATTTTTATCTTAGCTTAAAATATGTGAGTGCATTCTTTTCTCTTATTATTAAACACTGTGAAGACAGAGAGCATAAGATGCTCTTTTTCTGTTTATGATGCAGCTTGAACCCATGATCTGGGAATCCAAGTCCCTGTACAATCCGTCATATGAGTCCCAGTGCACAAGCACTAAAGCCTGCCACTGTCCAAGGGATAACAGGACTTGTGTCAGAATCAAGAGACACAACTACACATGTTAGCTGGATTGCTGAGATTGCAAACATTAAATCCAACCTGTTTACCAGCCAGCTGCTTGATACGAGAACAGTCTTAGAAATGAACTTCAAAAGCTGAAGAAAGCAAGTCCCTGTTCCTCAGTTCTGACATCCTTTGACAGTTGGGGGGTTAATCTACCCAATGGAAATATCCTCCTAGCTGCCTGTTTAGTTTTTTGCACCAAGCATCTTATTCTGGAAATAGACAGTATAGCTACTGGTACAGATTGATCTGCAAACAAAGTTGTTTTTCTCAATGAACATAAGATAAATTCTAATTTAATAAGAGCTTTAGAATCATTTAGGTGACCATAATCTAAACCCCTCTTGATCAACAAGCAACTAGTGTGTCACATGTGGCCCTTCATTGCTTAGTGTGCACGTGCTGCCCTACTCTGGAGCACAATGAGCCACATACACAGACCCGGTAATGCAGGAGGGCTTTAGAGGCTGTTGTTTATTGCCATGGTCCGGCACTAAGCTCAGAAACTGTTGGTGATGCTACAGAATCCACAAAAAGATTCTCCATTGCAGCACAGTGCAACAAAATGCTTTAGCATGGTGCTTAAAGGGGACGTACTGTAAGATCCGTTATGACATCATAGCAATGTGCTATGAATCCAGCTTTAATATTTAATATTTAAACAGGGCACAGCTACCTCCAGCTAAAGATAACTACAATAGTGGTAATTTGCTTGGTGATAAAAGTAGATTACTATTATAGTTGATCTACGTCTGCAGAGGTGAATAGGGGCTGAATCTGGCTTTCCCTGACCAGAACCTCCCTGGAAAAAAGATAAAACAAATTGTATCTCCAGCCGAAACTTTTTTTTTAAATTTATATTTCTCTCCAAGTTATTTATCCTTGCCTACTACCATGGTGACAATGCTATCAGCAGACAAGAAATGAAAGAAAATCTCCAACAGCATACTGCTTTCGAAGCGATCATATGATAATCTGATCTTTAGCAAACAGCTTTCGAGAGCCGATTACGACAGTTCATGCGAAATTATCCAAAGGGACAAGCACAAAAACTTTTCTCGTATGATACTAGAATTAACATTTTTAGTTTAATAAGTACAGTATTCATCTGAAAAAAATTGAGTGACCAAGACCGCGCATTCTCGGAAATAAAAGAATACATTACAATCCAAAACATAACATCACTTCCGAAGTTGTATTCTGTTATACAATAATTTTCGTAACTTTAGTAAACTCTTCATTTTCAATATGAGATTTGCATGCAAAAATAAAAAACGGACCATTCGTCCGATTTTCTTATCGTGTGTACGAGGCTTAACAGAGCCAGAACAGATAAGTACTGTGATATAACTGATAAATACACCAGTGTACAGTGTCAAACTGTTCATTAAAATAAAAACTAGAAATTCTTTCTTCAAATACAATGTGCATATCATATGCAATCTGCACCAAATATTCATGGATACTGTAAATGTTCAATATTTTCAAATATAAAACAAAACAAATATCCAAACTTTCCACCACTGTAAACCATGACTTGCAAAAATTCTCCTCCGTGATCACTGCATATAACTCATGTGTCCACCTGTGTGTGCAATATACTATAAAGGTCAATAAGCAGCATGTGGCCTTTAGGTAATGAATTCCCTTGCTTTCCTCCTCAATTGTCATGTGGTTGGGGGCAGTGCAGCTCCAGATAAAAGACAATCACCTCATAATGCATTCCATTTAAAATCAAACATTTATTAAATGAACACTCACATTTATAAGTGCACAGAATGGTGCACAGTAGAAGTTTACTTATGAATACTATCCCCTTAGTTCTGCTTATGATAGGCCCTGCTCTCTCTTGTGTATCTGATAACTTCCTGGTTAATGTGATAATGTTGATAAATAGTAACTGTATCAACACAGAGTGGTACTGTAGATGCAATAGAGGTAAACAGTGCCGCGTCCCGTTTATTTATGAGGAGATTCATTAAATTTATTAAGTTGTAAACTGCATTCGAAAAGAAAAGGGTGGGGGGGGGGGGAAGGAAAACGGAAGGGAAAGAGAGGAAAGGGAAGAATGAGGGAGGGAAGAGGGAAAAGGGGGAAAGAGATTGAGTGAAGGGACGGGGAAGAAAATGGAATAAGGAAGGGCCAGTGAACTATGGGGAGGGAGGGAAGGAGAGAAAGGAAGGGGAGGGGGGAGAGAGAGACAAGGGGATAATTGGGGGAAAAAAGGGGGGAGGCCAGTTATATAATTGTACATTAAATTAAGCTGTAGAGAAGTCATGTATATAAAACTAGAGTATATATAATCACTCATTAGATACACAGACATAGTACTTACTCTATAATGTGGAATATAAAGAATATAATCTCACAGCTAAAAACAGGCCAAGGAAGGCAGAATACAGGGCAGCTGCTGGGGGGTCAGGTAGTCCCGTCAAGAGTTCTAATTTAGGTATAAGAATCTAAAACAGACAAAAACAAATACATAAAAGATATAGGGAAATGTTGTCCATATCTAACACCATTCACAAGCGAGGAAATATATCCAAAGCTTATGTATAGCTAAACTCAGCAGTTTGGTAGATATCTATCAGTACAAAGTGGCAGAGAGAGGAGTTGGTTTTCTTGTTGAGATATTTATGTCAAAGCACAGATGGCATAACAGACATATCCCAGATAGAAACGGCCACTAGCAGGGTCCCTACTGTTGAATCATAATCAACACTAGTTTGTAAAGGGCCGATAACATCAGCCTTCCCACTAGACTCAAAACACCAGGTAAACTAATAAATGATCTGGAAAGACAAAGAGAAGCGGGTGGAGGTGGAAAGGGGGGAAATTGACTATCGTTCAAATCAGCAAAGATGGAGTAATATAAGCAGGCATTAGCTGCTTAAAGCTCACAGTACATTGACACAGGGAACCCCTCACGTGCAACAGCCGCCGCTGCAATAACACGTCAAATGCGTGTGGCTAAATGTGACGCTGAATCCACGTGCATAAGTTTGTACGCCCCGTTCATGGTTAACCAATCGGTCATTGCCGAGGTAATGTCATTCAGACCGGCCGCAAATCGTCACTACGCATGTGCCCGAGGCAGTCCCTTGCAAGGGGTGATGACACCGCGCAGAATGAGGGGGGTGGGCAGGTAGTGACATTTGAGAATCAGATAGGAGGACACCATCCTCCAGCTGGTTCTCCCCGTGACACACACCGCACAATGAAAAATGCAGGATGTGACGCTGGGCAGCCGCATAGTGCTGGGATAAAGCCAGTACCTGTCGCAGGGGCACCCGGAAGACAGTCACCAAGGGGAAGAGAAACGGAAGGCCAAATCAAACAAAATATTTAACAGCATAATAATGCAGTAACCACTGTTCAAGCATCAAAACATGACAAAAACGTGGCAAGAAAAGGGGGATATCCAATACAAAGGTAATAATATGAATGTCAAAAGACATTCTCTAGTATAATCAGTTAACATAATATAAAGAAAAAAGGGGGAAATTTTAACAATAAATAGCATGATATACTGACAATAAATATTGCCAGCTTTGAGGATTAAAGTAAGGACAGGAAATATGCCAGATGGTTAAGATGGAGAAAAAAACAGCTAACTGTAATTATGGTTGACAGGGACCGAATCAAATTTCCCAAAAATTGAAAAAATAGATTTGAAATAAAATAAAATAGTAATAAGTTAACCCCAATAGGCCACACAACAGGTAAAATGGGGAGATTGCCCAAAGTAGATGAGGGAGGTGATAATGGGGATATGGGTTTCATAAAAAAAGGTTTATATGTTTGGGCCTCATTGATGCCAGGGGCATGGATAGCATTGAGGCGCTCAATCCAGATAGTGATACAAGTCCAGGTGTTTACTCATGGGGGTCAACATTTTACCGTTAGCTGAGTAGTACTATAAATGATCCTTTATTCTGGATCAGAAATGCCTGGCCGTTTTCCCCACATTAAAGGCACTGCATCTACAGGACATGAGATACAGTGCCTTGCAAAAGTATTCACCCCCTTGGCATTTGTTTGGGGTTTGGGTCACAACCTGGAATTAATATGGATTGTTTGAGGATTTGCATCATTTAATTTACAGAACATGCCCACAACTTTGAAGATTTTTTTTTTTATTGTGAAGCAGACAACAAATAGGACAAAATAACAGAAAAAGTCAATGTGCATAACTATTCACCCCCTAAAGTCAATACTTTGTAGAGCCATCTTTTGCAGCTATCACAGCTCCATGTCGCTTTGGATAAGTCTCTATAAGCTTGCCACATCTTACCACTGGGATTTTTGCCCATTCCTGCTTGCAAAACTGCTCCATCTCTTTTAAGTTGGATGGTTTGCACTTGTGAACAGCAATCTTTAAGTCTGTTTTCTATTGGATTGAGGTCTGGGCTTTGACTAGGCCATTCCAACACATGTTTCCCCTTAAACCACTCAAGTGTTGCTTTAGCAGTGTGTTTGGGGTCATTGTCCTGCTGGCAGGTGAACCTCCGTCCTAGCCTCAAATCACACACAGAGTGGTACAGGTTTTGCTCAAGAATATCCCTGTATTTACTACCATCCATCTTTCCCTCAACTCTGACCAGTTTCCCAGTCCCGGCTGCTGAAAAACATCCCCACAGCATGATGCTGCCACCACCATGTTTCACTGTGGGGATGGCGTTCTTTGGGTGATGTGATGTGTTGGGTTTGCGCCAGACATAGCATTTTCTTTGATGGCCAAAAAGTTCAATTTTAGTCTCATCAGACCAGAGCACCTTCCTCCATACATTTTGGGAGTCTCCCACGTGCCTTTTCGCAAACTCAAAACGTGCCATTTTGTTTTTTGCTGAAAGTAATTGCTTTCTTCTGGCCACTCTGCCATAAAGCCCAACTCTATGGAATGTACGGCTTATTGTCATCCTATGTACAGATCCAGTCTCTGCTGTGGAACTCTGCAGCTCCTCCAGGGTTACCTTAGGTCTCTGTGCTGCCTCTCTGATTAATGCCCTCCTTGCCCGGTCCGTGAGTTTTAGTGTGCGGCCGTCTCTTGGCAGGTTTGCTGTTGTGCCATGTTCTTTCCCTTTGGTTATGATAGATTTGATGGTGTTCCTAGGGCTCATCAAATATTTGGATATTTTTTTATAACCTAACCCTGACTTATACTTCTCAACAACATTGTCCCTTACTTGTTTGGTGTGTTCCTTGGTCTTCATGGCAGTGTTTGGTTAGTGGTGCCTCTTGCTTAGGTGTTGCAGCTTCTGGGGCCTTTCAAATAGGTGTGTATATGTAATAACAGATTATGTGACACTTAAATTGCACATACGTGGACTCAATTTCACTAATTATGTGACTTCTGAAGGTAATTGGTTGCAGCAGAGCTTTTTATGGGCTTCATAACAAAGGGGGTGAATACATACGCACATGCCAATTATCAGTTTTTTATTTCTGAAAAATAGTTGTATGTATATATTTTTCTAATTTTACTTCACCAACTTAGACTATTGTGTTCTGATCCATCACATATAATTCAGATTTAAAAAAAAATGAACTTTAGCTGTAATGTAACAAAATAGGTAAAAAGCCAAGGGGGGTGAATACTTTTGCAAGGCACTGTATATAATACCCTGTGTGTCACAATCCGAATGGAAATTCGGAGTGAACATTTCTCCATTGGGGAGCAAAATCTGGTGCCTGCAGCAATCCATGGATTCAACAAATGTGGTTAATAAAGCTGGAGTGCCCATCCAGATGCGAAAAAGGTCATCATATAGTTACATAGTTACATAGTAGGTGAGGTTGAAAAAAGACACACATCAATGTAGCACATCCAACATAGCACATGGTTAGTAAATGATGACAAGGACTCGACAGAGAAAAGGGCATGTTCCCACCCCCCAGGTACAGGTTGGCGTAGGCAGGTGCGCAGCAAGTGCCCATAGCCACCCTCTGCACCTGGAGGAATTGGGACTTCTTGAACCTGAACCAGTTACGAGTTAGAATGAATTGGAGGAGATATAATATAAACTCACAGTAATCCCTTTGGTGGTGATCCTGCTCACGTAAGAAGGTACGAACCGTCCCGATGACCCGCTCGTGAGGGATGCTAGAGTATAAAGCCTCAACATTCAATGTCACGAGCAGGGCATTGGGAGGAACGACCACATTCCCTCAATGTGTTTCAGAAGATCGAGTGTGTCTCTAATGTAGGACGGTAGTCCTAAAACATGGGGTATTAAAATATAGTCAACCAGACGACATGCATTTTCTGTCAGTGAGCCAATACTTGACACAATGGGTCTACCGGGGGGGCAGTGATGGGTGCTTGTGTACTTTTGGTAAAGTGTAAAAGGTTGCTTCCCTAGGAGTTCGTATGTTAAGGTAGTTATAGAGATCTTGATCGATGAGTCCCTTCTGATTAGCAGAGCCAATGATAGATAGATATTCAGCCTTAAATTTCAAGGTATGGGTCACGGATATTAGTGAATACCAGTTCTTGTTGCGTAGTATATTCATACACATTTTTTCATAAATAGCCTTGGTCATTAGGACAATGTTGCCCCCTTTATCAGCCGCCTTGATCTCAAGGTTGGGATGGTTCTGTAGTCTCTGAATGCCCTGTAGTTGTTCTTGCGTTAGATTATTTTGTCTGGGAGTAATGGTCACCCGTTTAATGTCATTGACCGTACCCATCAGAAAGACCCAAACATTGGGATTGGTCATCAGATCAGGGAATCTCTGAGATTTAAGTTTGAGTTTAGCAGTGAGTGGTGGAGTTGGTAAATTAGGAGTTGAAGATAGCTGGCTTCCAGTACCATCTGATTGATCTTTTTCATCAAGTAATAGCATTCGATCACGGATGCTTGAAAGTGCTCTATGGTATAATGCTTGATCCTTTCGGATATCTGTTTATCCTGTATAGACCGAAGATAATCTTTGTCAAACATGAATTTGTAAGTCAGATTTCATGTGAACAGGTAGACAGCTTCGTATTTGTCAATGTTCAGAGACGGGCAAAAACTGAGCCAGAATTTTAAAACATCAAGGTCCTGGCTACTAAAATGGTAAGGGGTAAGATTAATCACATCTAAACATGAGTCTCTGTGGAAAGTGGAGTGGTCATCGGTAACTGAAATTTTGGCTGTGGGGTACTAGGTTGAATAATATATGAATCCAATGTACTCTGTTTGGTGAACATCTGTACTTGTGCCGCAGGTGGTATAAGAAATTGTGGATTGTGTGATGAATGTGAATTGTCAAAGGATGTAGCGATGGAGGGGACAAGTGTATTGCATTCTGCTGATGCCATAATGTGAGCTGAAGATAATTGAGATGAATTTTGAATTTGTGACTGAGTGTTTAAAATCTGTAAAGCTTTTATCACAGTGGCACCCATATATTTAGTTTGTAAATGATAACCAACACCAATAGTCTGAAGATTACCATGTATTTGGTTCTGATTTACCAAAGTAGTATCCTGTGTGGGGGGACGTTTTTTAGAATAGAATGTAAAGGACCAACCACCATAATCCCGCTTACGTGCTCCTTGGTTGCTGTGAGAGAAAGCCGTGTTTCCTTTTCTAGGAAGAGACTGTGAAGAAAAAGTAGAAGAGTCAGATTCGGTATCATCATCAGTTACAAGCTGATTATTTGCTTTCTTACAAAACATTTGGTGGCTATTCCTAGAGCCTCTCCCTGAGCAGGATTTTGCCAACGATAGGCAAACCCTTTTATAAAGGCTAATCTATCTTTCGATAGTTTATTTTGTTTTTTAAAAATGATGTCTTTAGTAATTCTCGTTACGTAGTGCTTAGTTTCCTGCCAACGCTTAGTGTATTGGGTATGATTTTTGATATTATCGTTCAGTGATTGTAACATTAGAATATCTTGGTCAAGAATATTAAATTCAGATTGATACTGAATAATTAATAGTTTAATTAATTCTACACTACATTGTGTTAGAACACTTCCCCAAGCTACTCTAAATTCAGAGGAGGCATTCTGGAAAGAAGGATATACCTGTACTCTCAGTCCCAGAGGGTTAATGTTTTTGCAAATATATTTCTGTATGAATTCTTTATGCCAGTGAATTTTAGATTTCTTTTTACGTAAATGTTTCATTTTTGCCATATATTGATTGAGGCCTATCTCTTGTTCTGTATCAACATTGCAGTTAGTCTGAATTTCGGTTATATAGCCTGTCCAAGCCGAGCCTACATAGTCCATGCTTAACAACAAGGAAGTATTGGGGCTAAGTTACTAGAATATTGGATAATTAGTAATGCCAAATAATATTTTTTTTGAAAAATAGTAAAAGCCACTTAAAGAAAAAAAAAGTGCTCCCACCCAAATTTAGTTGATAAATAGTACATTTATCAACACAGAGTGGTACTGTGGATACAATAGAGGTAAACAGTGCCGCGTCCCCTTTAATTATGAGGAGATTCAATGAAGAAAGAAGGGCCAGGACTTTTTAGGCAGGACCAGACAAATTATACAAAAATATACTTTTATTTATAAACATAGACAATTTATATAAAAATCCACATTAATGAATCAAATACTAATTGAAATAAAGTGACTGTAATATAACTGGTTAACAACTATATGGAATCTGGAAGATGAGGATATCGTTCCATTGTGGTAGTGGATCCACAAGTACTGTTATATTGCAGAAAAATGATGTAGAAATGATCTTGGCTCTACATGTTACGCGCCTTGCGCTTCTTTAAGAGAATAAAAATGACTAACAAATGTGGAAAAGAAAAATATCAGTACAATATAATACAGTATGGATAAAGATTAAATACAACATAAGGGTAGGGAAGGAAAAGGGGAAGGAAAACGGAAGGAAAAGAGAGAGGAAAGTGAAGAATGGGGGAGGGAGGGAAGGAGGGAAAGGAAGGGGAGGGGGAAGGGGGAGAGAGAGACAAGGGGATAATTGGGGGAAAAAGGGGGGGGGGGGGGCAGTTATATCATTGTACATTAAATTGAGCTGTAGAGAAGTCTTGTATATAAAACTAGAGTGTGTATAATCACTCATTAGATACACAGACAAATTGGTATCCAGTCACTACTCTGTTAATTCCAATTCTAGAAATCCCCAACACGGCATTACCAGTTGTTGCAAATGTGCTTTTTGCCCAAGGATTGCTGCAGGCACCAGATTTTTGCTCCCCAATGGAGAAATGTTCACTCTGAATTTCCACGAGGATTGTGACAGACAGGGGATTGTATATCTCATGTCCTGTAGATGCGGCGCCTTTTATGTGGGAAAACAGCCAGGCATTTCCATTGTGGAATAAACGAACATGTGTACTACTCAGATAACAGTAAAATGTTGACCGCCGTGAGTAGACACCTGGACTTGTATCACAAATTTGACGTATCTCTGGTTTCGCTTATTGCACTGGCTGTAATCCCCAAAGACCCTAGAGGTGGGGAGTGGGATAAACACATTCTCTATAAGGAGACTATCTGGATTGAGTGCCTCAATGCTATCCATGCCCCAGGCATCAATGAGGCCCAAACATATAAACCTTTTTTATGAAATACCCATATCCCCATTATCACCTCCCTCATCCACTTTGGACAATCTCTCCATTTTACCTGTTCTGTGGCCCATTGGGGTTAACTTATTACAATTTTATTTTATTTCTAATCTATTTTTTCGATTTCAGGGAAATTTGATTGGGTTTCTGTCAACCATAATTATAGTTAGCTGTTTTTTTTTCTCCATCTTAACTATTATGCTGTAATCTGGCATATTTCCTGTCCTTACTTTAATCCTCAAAGCTGGCAATATCTATTGTCTGTATATCATGCTCTTTATTGTTAAAATGTCCCCCTTTTTCCTTTTTATTATGTTAACTGATTGTGCTAGAGAATGTCTTTTGACATTCAGACTATTACCTTTATATTGGATATCTCCCTTTTTTTGCTACGTTTTTGTCATGTTTTGATGCTTGAACAATTTTTACTGCATTATTATGCTGTTATATATTTTGTTTGATTTGGCCTTCCGTTTCTCCTCCCCTTGTTGACTTACTGCCGGGTGCCCCCGCGACAGGTACTGGCGACCGCACTATGCGGCCGCCCAGCTTCACATCCTGCATTTTTCATTGTGCGGTGTGTGTCACGGGGAGGACCCTGCTAGTGGCCGTTTCTATCTGGGATATGTCTGTTATGCCATCTGTGCTTTGACATAAATATGTCCGCAAGAATACCTCCCCCTTTCTCCGCCACTTTGTACTGATAGATAGCCTTTGTGGCTGTGTGTGGTGAAGAGATGAGCTTGGGCGTGTTATTTGGATATACCATATTTATTGGCATATAACATGCACCTTTACTTTAAGAGGGAAGTTTCAGGAAAATAGCTTACATTTTAATAAAGAACTGTGAAGCAAAATAAGGGTCAGTGCCCATCAATGCAGCCTAATCAGTGCCCATCTGCAGCCTCTCTATTGCCATGAATGTAGCCCCTTCACTGCCATGAATGCAGCCTCACCATTGCCACGAATGCAGCCCCACCACTGCCATGAATGCAGCACCCCCATTGACATAAATGCAGCACCCCCAATGACATGAATACAGCACCCCCATTGACATGAATGCAGACTCACCGTTGCCATGAATGCAGCACCTTGCTGCCATGAATGCAGCACCCCCAGTGAAATGAATGCAGCACCCACATTGACATGAATGCAGCACTCACATTGCCATGAATGCAGCACCCATATTGCCATGAATGCAACACCCCTGTTGCCATGAATGCAGCACCCCTATTGCCATAAATGCAGCACCCACATTGCCATGAATGCAGCATCCCCATTGACATGAATGCAGCACCACCATTGCCATGAATGCAGCACCCCCATTGACATAAATGCAGACTCACCATTGACATGAATGCAGCACCCCCATTGCCATGAATGCAGCACCCCCATTGACATGAATGCAGAACACACATTGCCATGAATGCAGCACCCACATTACATTAATGCAGCACCCACATTGTCATGAATGTAGCACCCCCATTGCCATGAATCCAGCACCCCCATTGACATGAATGCAGCACCCACATTGCCATGAACGCAGCACCCCCATTGCCATGAATACAGCACCCCCATTGCCATGAATGCAGCACTCGCATTGCCATGAAAGCAGCACCCCCATTGTCATGAATGCAGCACCCCCATTGTCATCAGTGCAGCCTGATTCATGCTCATCTGCAGCCTCGGAGGAGACAGGGAGGGGGCAGGATGAGCACCAACAGATTACAAACAGGAGAAACTCCTGTTTTCTTGGTGGCCTCTTTAATACAAAGTCCCTCCTTCTATGATGGACAGAACAGTCATCCAATGGCAGCGCAGGAGACAGGACTTCCTTTTACAGAGGCCGCCGTGTAAACAGGAAATTCTCCTGTATGTACACTCGTCCCTCCCCCTCCCCATCCCCTCCAAGGCAGCCAGCATATATATCTTTTGTGGCGCCCGGCGCTCTGGGATTCATTGGGGGCCACAAAAGATATACATGTCCAAATTACCAGAAGGGCCATTCGAAACCGGTACATGGGCCGCAATTGTCCTGCGGGCGGGACTTTGGACATGCCTGCTATAACTATAACTCATCATCTAAACACACCAATATAGTTACACACCATGGCGCTACAATGAGATTTTGAAACTGGGTAGCAGTTTTGTTTCCAAAAGTTTTCACACAGTTTACTATAACATGTAAACCCCACTAACAACCCTCATCTTCAACTGAGTTTACAAGTTGACTACTTCAGTAGCCCTTTAACGTATTTTATTTCCTAATTAATCACCTACTCTTTATTATGTATTTGGGTTGCTTTATTCCTGATTATGTATACATGTAGCACATCCTATGCAATGGTTGTGTCCTAATTAGGGATGAGCCGAACACCCCCCGGTTCGGTTCGCACCAGAACCTGCGAACGGACCGAAAATTCGCACGAACGTTAGAACCCCATTGACGTCTATGGGACTCGAATGTTCAAAATCAAAAGTGCTCATTTTAAAGGCTAATTTTCATGGTATTGTCCTAAAAAGGGTTTGGGGACCGGGTCCTGCCCCAGGGGACATGTATCAATGCAAAAAAAAGTTGTAAAAACGGCCGTTTTTTCGGGAGCAGTGATTTTAATGATGCTTAAAGTAAAAAAAAGTGAAATATTCCTTTAAATATCGTACCTGGGGGGTGTCTATAGTATGCCTGTAAAGTGGCGCATGTTTCCCATGCTTAGAACAGTCCCTGCACAAAATGTCTTTTTTAAAGGAAAAAAAGTAATTTAAAACTGCTTGCGGCTTTAATGTAATGTCGGGTCCTGGCAATATGGATGAAAATCAGTGAGACAAACGGCATGGGTACCCCCCAGTCCATTACCAGGCCCTTTGGGTCTTGTATGGATATTAAGGGGAACCCCGCACCCAAATTAAAAAAAGGAAAGGTGTGGGGCCACCAGGCCCTATATACTTTGAACAGCAGTATACAGGCGGTGAAAACAAGACAGGGACTGTAGGTTTGTTGTTAAGTAGAATCTGTTTATAATTTTGAACGGGTACATTTTTAACGGGCAGGAACGAGCCCTGCTGCAAAATATTGCATCAAACATTGTAATTACATGCCCCGAAAAATTAGGCCTTAGGCACAGGTGCTGGTGCACAACATTGCAACCCCTCACAGATACTCTAGTTGGAATGCAGGAACGAGCCCTGCTGCAAAGTATTGCATCAAAAATTGTAATTACATGCCCCTGTTAAACAGTGGCTGAAAAATTAGGCCTTAGGCACTGGTGCTGGTGCCACAACACTGCAACCCCTCACAGATACTCTAGTTGGAACACAGGAACGAGCCCTGCTGCAAAGTATTGCATCAAAAATTGTAATTACACGCCCCTGTTAAACAGGGGCTGAAAAATTGGGCCTTAGGCACTGGCGCTGGTGCCACAACACTGCAACTTCTCACAGAAACTCTAGTTGGAACGCAGGAACGAGCCCTGCTGCAAAGTATTGCATCAAAAATTGTAATTACACACCCCTGTTAAACAGGGGCTGAAAAATTGGGCCTTAGGCACTGGTGCCACAACACTGCAACCCCTCACAGAAACTCTAGTTGGAACGCAGGAACGAGCCCTGCTGCAAAGTATTGCATCAAAAATTGTAATTACACACCCCTGTTAAACAGGGGCTGAAAAATTGGGCCTTAGGCACTGGTGGCGGTGCCCAGAACCAAAAATGTTCTTACAAGCTATCAGCGTGATCATTGAGGAAGAGGATAATTACTCAGGATAGTCACTCAGCATCAGCATAGGCAGCCTTTGAAGGGATCTGAGATTTCAAAAAAAATTATTTGGTTACATCAGCATCAGGTGCTTGGTAGCTGGTGGTGATCCAAGACTGATTCATCTTTATGAAGGTCAGTCGATCGACCAAGTCGGTGGACAGACGCACCCTGTGATTGGTTACAAAGCCTCCAGCAGCACTGAATGTGCGTTCCGAAAGAACGCTGGATGCAGGACAGGCCAGTAGCTCAATTGCATACTGTGCAAGCTTTGGCCAGTGATCCATCCTCAAGACCCAGCAACCCAGAGGATTTTCGGTGGGAAAGGTGTCCAAGTCAGATCTTGCCCCTAGGTATTCCTGCACCATGTAAAACAGACGCTGGTGATGGTTGCTGGAACCGATCATACCTTGGGGCTGTGGACTAAAAAATTGTCTGAACGCATCGGTCAGACGGCCACCTTCTCCACCGCTCCTTCTTTGACTGACCGAAGCCTCAGCAACACGTTGTCCAGAAACAGGAGTTTGTAACCTCCCAGTCTCTGGGAACGCGTTGCACAGACCTTTCTACAAGGCCTCCTGAAGATGTTTCATCCTCTGCTCCCTCTGCGACGGCAAGATAAGGTCCGCAACCTTACCCTTGCAACGTGGAACAAGGAGGGTTGCCAGCCAGTATTGGTCCTTCTCCTTGATACCATGAATACGAGGATCCTTACACAGGCTTTGCAGGATCAGGGAGGCCATGCAGCGTAGGTTTGCTGAGGCATTCGGTCCAGAGTCCTCTGGGTCACTAAGGATGACATGGTCCACAGCCACCTCCTCCCAGCCACGTACAAGTCCATGTGTTTCTTGGGACTGGTCCCTTAAAGACTGCTGCTGATGCTGAGTGCCAGGCTCCACCTCCATACTGACACAATCCTCCTCGTCCTCTTCCTGTGTGATCATCGGGCACGCAGGAACACTGTCTGGATAAAGGGGACCTTGAGAGCTAAGGAAGTCCTCCTCTTCCTGCCTCCGTTCTGCCTCAAGTGCCCGTTCCATTATTCCACGCAGCGTGTGCTCCAGCAGGTGGACAAGGGGGACAGTGATGCATGCACTGTCACTGCTCACCATCCTCGTGGCCTCCTCAAATGGTGACAGGACAGTGCATGCATCCCTGATCATGGCCCACTGGTGTGGGGAAAAAAAACAAGCTCCCCTGAACCTGTCCTGGTGCCATAGTCACACAGATACTCATTGATGGCCCTCTGCTGCATGTGCAGCTGCTGCAGCAAGGAGAGGTCCTCTTTGTTCTTTGGTGTGGGTCTTTTAGATACGCTTGCCAACGAACTGCATGGCAGGTCAACATATGTCTGGTCAAGCATGTGGTGCCCAAGCGGGATATGTTTTGGCCACGCGAGATACGCTTGAGACATATGTTGCAAATAGAAGCGGTGCGATCTGATGCACTCGTCTCAAAATAGGCCCACACCAAAGAACTTTTGGAATAACGCGCAGAGACTGCAGCACCCTGCACATGCGGAGCTTTGGGGTGTGATGCAGTCAGTGTGCTGCCCTTAGGCTGGCCCCTGGAGGGCATCCTGCCTCGTTGGTGATGTGCCTCCTCCTCCTCCTCAAACAGTTCGAGGGACTCCTCAGGAGGACATGGTGGGGCTAGAGAAGGAGTCACTGATGACATTGAGCCGAGGGAAGAGGCCGCTGCTTTG
The DNA here is from genome assembly GCF_042186555.1 of Aquarana catesbeiana. Lineage (NCBI taxonomy): Eukaryota > Metazoa > Chordata > Amphibia > Anura > Ranidae > Aquarana > Aquarana catesbeiana. Next base: position 313,165,398 of record NC_133324.1, on the reverse strand, counting down.
CCAGACAAAGTACCCTGAGCATGGGTGAGAGAGGATGAGGAGGATGAGGATGGCTTGCGGCTCAACACGGCCAGCTGCCGAAAAAAAGGCCAAGCGTGTCCCACGGCCACGTGCTGATGAGGATGCACTGTCTCCACGACCAGTACTGTTGCCTCTAGACACAGAGCCTGCTTGCCCTCTTTTATTGGCTTGTGACTGTCTCGTTGTTGGCCTTCCAGACATACTAATGGCCTGTAGCTGCACTAAGCTGGGATATATATATATATATATATATATATATATATATATATATATATATATATATATATATATATTATATATATGTACTGATACTGCAGCTAGCAAAATCAACTGCCTGCCTGTAGTATGAGAACACCACCAACCTTCTACAAGTAGCTTTAGCTGAACACTGTGCAGAGCTCGCAAAATACTAACTTGTAGCTTATTTAGCTGCCTGCGGTAGTGATAGGATCAGGAAAACACCACCAACCTTCTACAGGTAGCTTTAGGTGAACACTGTGCAGAGCTCGCCAAAAAATAACTTGTAGCTTATTTAGCTGCCTGCGGTAGTGATAGAATCAGGAAAACACCACCAACCTTCTACAGGTAGCTTTAGGTGAACACTGTGCAGAGCTCGCCAAAAAATAACTTGTAGCTTATTTAGCTGCCTGCGGTAGTGATAGGATCAGGAAAACACCACCAACCTTCTACAGGTAGCTTTAGGTGAACACTGTGCAGAACTTGCACTACACTAACTTGTAGCTTATTTAGCTGCCTGCGGTAGTAATAGGATCAGGGAAACACCACCAACCTTCTACAGGTAGCTTTAGGTGAACACTGTGCAGAGCTCGCACTACACTAACTTGTAGCTTATTTAGCTGCCTGCGGTAGTGATAGGATCAGGAAAACACCATCAACCTTCTACAGGTAGCTTTAGCTGAACATTGTGCAGAGCTTGCAAAAAATAAGTTGTAGGTTTAGCTGAACACTGTGCAGAGGTCGCACTACACTAATTTGTAGTTTTAGCTGAACACTGTGAGGAGTTCGCACTACACTAACTTGTAGCTTTAGCTGAACACTGTGCAGAGGTCACACTACACTAACTTGTAGTCTTAGCTGAACACTGTGAGGAGAACGCACTACACTAACTTGTAGCTTTAGCTGAACACTGTGCAGAGGTCGCCCTACACTAACTTGTAGTTTTCGCTGAACACTGTGAGGAGGACACACTATACCAACTTGTAGCTTTAGCTGAACACTGTGAGGAGGACGCACTACACTAACTTGTAGCTTTAGCTGAACACTGTGCAGAGCTTGCACTACACTAACTTGTAGCTTATTTAGCTGCCTGCGGTAGTGATAGGATCAGGAAAACACCACCAACCTTCTACAGGTAGCTTTACCTGAACACTGTGCACAGCTTGCAAAAAATAACTTGTAGGTTTAGCTGAACACTGTGCAGAGGTCGCACTACACTAACTTGTAGTTTTAGCTGAACACTGTGAGGAGTTCGCACTACACTAACTTGTAGCTTTAGCTGAACACTGTGCAGAGGTCTCACTACACTAACTTGTAGTTTTAGCTGAACACTGTGAGGAGGACGCACTACACTAACTTGTAGCTTTAGGTGAACACTGTGCAGAGCTCGCACTACACTAACTTGTAGCTTATTTAGCTGCTTGCGGTAGTGATAGGATCAGGAAAACACCACCAACTTTCTACAGGTAGCTTTAGCTGAACACTGTGCAGATCTTGCAAAAAATAACTTGTAGGTTTAGCTGAACACTGTGCAGAGGTCGCACTAAACTAACTTGTAGTTTTAGCTGAACACTGTGAGGAGTTCGCACTACACTAACTTGTAGCTTTAGCTGAACACTGTGCAGAGGTCGCACTACACTAACTTGTAGTCTTAGCTGAACACTGTGAGGAGAACGCACCACACTAACTTGTAGCTTTAGCTGAACACTGTGAGGAAGACACACTACACTAACTTGTAGCTTTAGCTGAACACTGTGCAGAGGTCACACTAAACTAAATTGTAGCTTTAGCTGAACACTGTGAGGAGGACGCACCACACTAACTTGTAGCTTTAGCTGAACACTGTGCAGAGGTCTCACTACACTAACTTGTAGTTTTAGCTGAACACTGTAAGGAGAAGGCACTACACTAACTTGTAGCTTTAGCTGAACACTGTGCAGAGGTTGCACTACACTAACTTGTAGTTTTAGCTGAACACTGTGAGGAGGACGCACTACACTAACTTGTAGCTTTAGCTGAACACTGTGCAGAGGTCGCACTAAACTAACTTGTAGTTTTCGCTGAACACTGTGAGGAGGACACACTACACTAACTTGTAGCTTTAGCTGAACACTGTGAGGAAGACACACTACACTAACTTGTAGCTTTAGCTGAACACTGTGCAGAGGTCACACTAAACTAAATTGTAGCTTTAGCTGAACACTGTGAGGAGGACGCACCACACTAACTTGTAGCTTTAGCTGAACACTGTGCAGAGGTCTCACTACACTAACTTGTAGTTTTAGCTGAACACTGTAAGGAGAAGGCACTACACTAACTTGTAGCTTTAGCTGAACACTGTGCAGAGGTTGCACTACACTAACTTGTAGTTTTAGCTGAACACTGTGAGGAGGACGCACTACACTAACTTGTAGCTTTAGCTGAACACTGTGCAGAGGTCGCACTACACTAACTTGTCGTTTTCGCTGAACACTGTGAGGAGAACACACTACACTAACTTGTAGCTTTAGGTGAACGCTGTGAGGAGGACGCACTACCCTAACTTATAGCTTTAGCTGAACACTGTGCAGAGGTTACACTAAACTAACTTGTAGCTTTAGCTGAACACTGTGAGGAGGATGCACTACACTAACTTGTAGCTTTAGCTGAACACTGTGCAGAGGTCTCACTACACTAACTTGTAGTTTTAGCTGAACACTGTGAGGAGGACGCACTACACTAACTTGTAGCTGTAGCTGAACACTGTGCAGAGGTCGCACTACACTAACTTGTAGTTTTCGCTGAACACTGTGAGGAGGACACACTACACCAACTTGTAGCTTTAGCTGAACACTGTGAGGAGGATGCACTACCCTAACTTGTAGCTTTAGCTCAACATTGTGCAGAGGTCACACTAAACTAACTTGTAGCTTTAGCTGAACACTGTGAGGAGGACGCACTACACTAACTTGTAGCTTTAGCTGAACACTGTGCAGAGGTCTCACTACACTAACTTGTAGCTTTAGCTGAACACTGTGCAGAGGTCACACTACACTAACTTGTAGTTTTAGCTGAACACTGTGAGGAGGACGCACTACACTAACTTGTAGCTTTAGCTGAACACTGTGCAGAGGTCTCACTACACTAACTTGTAGTTTTAGCTGAACACTGTGAGGAGGACGCACTACCCTAATTTGTAGCTTTAGCTGAACACTGTGCAGAGGTCGCACTACAGTAACTTGTAGTTTTAGCTGAACACTGTGAGGAGGACGCACTACCCTAACTTGTAGCTTTAGCTGAACACTGTGCAGAGGTCTCACTACACTAACTTGTAGCTTTAGCTGAACACCGTGCAGAGGTCGCACTACACTAACTTGTAGTTTTAGCTGAACACTGTGAGGAGGACGCACTACACTAACTTGTAGCTTTAGCTGAACACTGTGCAGAGGTCTCACTACACTAACTTGTAGTTTTAGCTGAACACTGTGAGGAGGACACACTACCCTAACTTGTAGCTTTAGCTGAACACTGTGCAGAGGTCGCACTACAGTAACTTGTAGTTTTAGCTGAACACTGTGAGGAGGACACACTACCCTAACTTGTAGCTTTAGCTGAACACTGTGCAGAGGTCACACTAAACTAACTTGTAGCTTTAGCTGAACACTGTGAGGAGGACGCACTACACTAACTTGTAGCTTTAGCTGAACACTGTGCAGAGGTCTCACTACACTAACTTGTAGCTTTAGCTGAACACTGTGCAGAGGTCGCACTACACTAACTTGTAGTTTTAGCTGAACACTGTGAGGAGGACGCACTACACTAACTTGTAGCTTTAGCTGAACACTGTGCAGAGGTCTCACTACACTAACTTGTAGTTTTAGCTGAACACTGTGAGGAGGACACACTACCCTAACTTGTAGCTTTAGCTGAACACTGTGCAGAGGTCGCACTACAGTAACTTGTAGTTTTAGCTGAACACTGTGAGGAGGACACACTACCCTAACTTGTAGCTTTAGCTGAACACTGTGCAGAGGTCACACTAAACTAACTTGTAGCTTTAGCTGAACACTGTGAGGAGGACGCACTACACTAACTTGTAGCTTTAGCTGAACACTGTGCAGAGGTCTCACTACACTAACTTGTAGCTTTAGCTGAACACTGTGCAGAGGTCGCACTACACTAACTTGTAGTTTTAGCTGAACACTGTGAGGAGGACGCACTACACTAACTTGTAGCTTTAGCTGAACACTGTGCAGAGGTCTCACTACACTAACTTGTAGTTTTAGCTGAACACTGTGAGGAGGACGCACTACCCTAACTTGTAGCTTTAGCTGAACACTGTGCAGAGGTCACACTAAACTAACTTGTAGCTTTAGCTGAACACTGTGAGGAGGACGCACTACCCTAACTTGTAGCTTTAGCCGAACACTGTGCACTACATTAACTTGTAGTTTTAGCTGAACACTGTGCAGAGGTCACACTAAACTAACTTGTAGCTTTAACTGAACACTGTGAGGAGGACGCACTACACTAACTGTAAATAGTCTAGCTGCCTGACTGTGGTACTAATAGGATCAAAAGAACACCAGCAATTTTCTTCAAAGCTGTAAATACTGTAACAAGACAAGCCTGCCTGTCAGTAGGAAGATAACAGGAACGGATCTAGCTAAACTGAATACAGTGTATATATATATATGCAACACCTGGGATGCATATATACACAATACACTGTAAGTGCAGCTAACTCACTGACTGTCCTGCCTAATCTAGCTAACTCAAATGAAATGACACTGTCTCTCTCTCTCTCTAAGCATGCCGGAACACACTACACAGGGCCGCCGTGCAGGCGGCCTTATATAGTGTGGGGCGTGTTCTAAACCCCCTGAGCCATAATTGGTCAAAGCCACCCTGGCTTTGGCCAATTACAGCTCTCTCTACCAACGGCGCTGTGATTGGCCAAGCATGCGGGTCATAGTGCATGCTTGGCCAATCATCAGCCAGCATGAATTTGGCGTGAATGGCCCATATCGTTCACAATTCGACGAACGATCGAACAGACGATGTTCGAGTCGAACATGGGTTCGACTCAAACACGAAGCTCATCCCTAGTCCTAATGCCAGGTCACATGACCAAAAAGACTATGTGAAGTCATCCAGAGATCCTATAGACCGAGGAAATCTGCTTTGATGGGATTGCAGCAAGTGAAGACACAGCAATAAGCGTCAACTTCCACGTGGCCAGGCACTTATAGCAAGTGAAGACAGCATCCGAGTGCCTGATGGTCAAGCTACAGCTAAAAAAACCAAGAAGTGAAGTGTGTCTAATAAGAGAGACTGCCTGTGCAATTTTGTGTTCAACTCTCCTGCCTTAATGCATAATCTACTAATTGTTCTGTAGAGTCTTATTAAAGGCTGTATGATAATCATTCAGGAGCACATTTACCACCCAAGGAATACTACATCGTTACCATGGACCTCATGCAAACCGCGTTATTTCCTATTAAGCACAAAGCAGATTTAAACTTGGACTTAAAAAAACATATTTCCTAGAAAGTGTGTAAATGAAAAGCAAGTTAAATTTCTTTGCTTATTGTTTCAAGTGTAGTATTAACAGCATACCAGCATACAAAACGTATCCAAAATGTGTAAAAAGCTTCCCTAAAAGAAGTAGAAAGGGAATGCAATTTCCTGATTAAACATCTTCCTTAGTTGCTACAGGACTTTCAGCCTGTCCTAATATTACTGGAGTTTTGCCCTAAGGAGTCTCTCATCAGTATGTTTCCATAAAAATGATATCACCCTATTCACTCTCAAAGTTGATAATCTACAGTGAACAAGAGAAAAGTGGTTTTACAGGGCAAGAGGAAAACATCCATTACATGTGATGGGTGTTGTGGCAAGTATCCCAGAATCCTGTGCCAGAATCCTGCACTACAGAACAATTCTCTAAGCTGTTGTTATTCACGTTATCAGAAAGAGCGAGCAAGATTGGCACTAACAATCTTGTGCTGAATAAAAAAGACAAGGCGGTATAATAATAAATGCTACAGTTATGTGTACAATACATAAATACAATTGCTTTTATGTATATGGCAAGGACAACATATTATCAAATAGTATGTGTCTCTCGTTTGTTTAAAGTGTTATTAGAAATTATTAATTTTCTATAAGTATATATATATATATATCCATTTTTTATTCTTTTTAGAGTCCACAGAAATTGTTGCAATTTTTATTTGAGTAACAATTTGGTTTGAATGAAAATGAATAAAATAGGAGTTAGGTAATTTTCATTATTGTGATTTACATTTTAAGAGTAAAAAGAACAAATGTGCAGTAATGCACATTAATCAGTCAAAAATTAACTTTTATTTAGTTACCTCAAAATATCCTAGGGAAATGAGAACCAGCAAAATGTGGGTGCTGAATATTGGGCATGGCTTATTAGAGTCTGAGCCTGCTGGCACAATACAGCACATGTATGCCACATTCATTGTACTTATAAAATACTTCCCCTCTCATAGAATTAGTGTTCAGTGGAAGACAATAGGGCACACTTGTTTTTTTTTCTTTGCCAGACTTTATTTAGAGAGGAATCAGTACTCTTAAAACCTCACAACACTTTATCACAAGAGCAGCCAGCAACCCAAGGATCTCAGGGGTCTGCTGATTTCCCTAAAAGATGTCAAAGCTAGAAAATCAGTCTCACCCATACCCAATACCAAACTCCAGGGCCCAGGAATTAAGTAAATTGTGCCCCAGTTTTTTAAATCTGCTCCAACTGCAGATCCCACTACAAAGTCTACTGTACCCAAAACAGTTTTGAAACCTGGACCAGTGCCTGTAAAATAAAGTAAAGCCAACCTAAGAATGCAAATGAAAAGCCTCACAGTAAGTCAGAGGAAACTAAATCAGGGGTAAAGAAGCTGAAATATCAAAATAGAGAAAACACACATTTAGAGATTAAGAGGCTGCACACCCCAAAAAAAATTGCAATATGCAAAGGTTCCCCCAAGGTTTATTTTTAGCAGCAAAAAGGGGTTAAACCAAAAAAAAAAGGAAGTAACTATTTGTAAATTATTTTTATTGCCATATGAAATTCCAATAGCATGTATGAATTAAAATATGAGCTCTGGTTATATGCTACAAAACACATTTCATCATGAATAGCGATGTTTATACAGTGGAGCAAAACATTACATTACAGAATACCAGCCATATGGATACCCCGATGCGTTTCGACCTGTACTGTTATAATCTTCCTCTCTTCCTCAGGGGGGTTATTTACTCTAAAAATAATATATACGTTAAGAAACTCAAAATTCAAAGCATTTTATAGTGCACACACATCTATGTACACGGCAATGGTATATTTAACGTTAAAAGATGAAATCACTAGTTTATTCTGCGTCACTAGAAAAGGGAAACATGAACCAGAGATGGGGCCCATGGGCCCCAGTACTAACTGTAAATCCTTGACCTTGAGAGATTTAAAAATGCACAGGAGTTTAAATAGCACCCTTTTGCAATTTATAATTGACATGCTATTTTTATTTCCTGCTATAATTGTGGGGAGAGGGGTGTCTTGCAGGAAATGCTACTGCTGTTCATTCATATTGTATGTAAGACCCTGCTGCCTCTCCCTTAAGCTGACTACAATATTATAGCTCTGTGTACCTATAGGACTAGATTGATGATGTGCTGGGGGAGGGGGGAGCTGTTTAAAACTACACTGAACCTTTAAAAAAAATTTAAGATGGATCCACAGGTTGAATGAGCTGTTGGTGTACAAGCTTTTTGGAGGATTACATTTTTATTTTAGTGTGTCAGGTAAAATATTCCCTTTGATACAGTATATTAATTGGATTATGTTAGTTAACTGTTGCTTTTTAAATGGTAAAAAAGAAGAATGTTAACAAAGCGTGCAGGGAAAGAGTGATTGGCAGCACTAGTGAAATAAGCTGAAGGACTACCACCAATGGAACTTGGGAGATTGGCTTCAACGGTGGAATCATAAAAGATGGAGAGTGTAAAAGGCTTTTATAATCTGATCGTGAGTTCAATACCAAACATTTAGAACTATAGATGATTGTTATTTCTTTCTCCACTTTCACAGACACTTATAGATGATTTTTTTATAGCCACTTATAGATGTTTGAACTTTTGTAACCCTCTATACAATTGTTACATCAAAATGGATATTATCAGATGTTGCATTAGTTCATTTTTGTAAACAACCAGATCACATATCAACTATTTATGACATTAAAAACTACTTAATTTGCCTGTTGCATACTGTAATATCACAGCATGAATCATCACCTTTCAGTGCATATCTAGTGTACTTTATGGTCTAACAGACCAATGTTATGTGCACATGGGCAGCTACTTTTCCAGTCCACTTCCATAAGTAACTTAAAATGTCATCCAACCTAAGATCTTTGTAACAGGTTAACTCTAGGTTATGGGTTTTCCCACTCTGTAAACTGTATGGAGTGTCTATAGCTTCCACAAGTCTCCTTGTGGGGAAACGATCAGCAAAGAGGTATCAGGTGAACCAGTTTCCATGTTCATAATATCAAATTAATCCATATGCCAGCATGTCAACCAAGTAAAGCTGGGTTTTTATAGATAGAAAGAAATTGTAAAGGCGCTACTTTGGTTCTCAACCATGCCAAAGTTCTCCTGTTGTTTTGCAGGTACATCTGACTTTTGAGGACTGAGATTTAAATATACTATACCACCAATGCATGCAAATATAAAATGAAAGTGGACCTGTACCTGTGCTGCTGATACTGAGCATTTGCACAAGTACGGGAGATGTCAGACCCTTAACAATTCACCAAACAGGGTTGATAAAAAAATAAAAAAGGAAAAGTAAACTTGTAATAAATAAATATTTAAAAGTAAATTTGTAAAAAAAAAAAAAAAAAAAATTGACACCCCCCTCACCCTCCCTAAAAAAAAAGCATTGTAAAAAAGTAAAAAAACAAAATAATAACAATAAAAATTGTATAAAATAATTAAAAACAAATTGTAAAAAATAAAATTGTAAAAAAATATAAAATAAAAAACTACTGACACAGTCCATGCCTCATCAGTACCACCTATCAGTACCCAACAGTGCTGCATATTAGTGCCACTGTCACATGACATGACAAAAAAAAAAGCATCAGAATCAGAAGATCAGAATCAGCGAGTACTTGAAAAAAGTATTGGTACTTGTACTCGGTCTTAAAAAAGTGGTATTGGTGCAACTCTAGTGCACACACCAATTCTTGTATAGCGCATGCACAGTACATGATCTGAAGCAGCTTGTTATTGTTCCAGGCAATGATAAAAAACAAGCATTTTGGAGCAGCTTGTTATTGGCCCGATTTTGCTCCATAGTAATAGGCACTCCCATTGTACTCATGTTATAAAATCCATTGCTATCTGTATAAGTCATTTTTTTGTAATTATTATACAGCTGTAAAAAAAAAAAAAAACATCCTGCAGCCAACCAAATTGACCTGTCACACAGTATGCGTTAAAAACAGGGGTTTAGTTGCACACATTTGCAAATACATGTGTAAGCCACAGAGCCCCTGCAAGGCACTCCATCTTCTGTGGACCTAAATTCTAATTTCTGTGAGTCTCCAACAATGGAAGCACATGCATTTAGATGGACAGGTGTAGGGCAGAGAAACCTGGAGGGAGCCCACCCCTTCTTAAAGACACAGGAGCACACTAAACACCCAGCCCATAGCACTATGGCAACAAAGGTGCCAGTGCATTTCCTGGCCAATATAATTGCTATCTGTATATGTCATTTTTTTAAATTATTTTACAGCTGGGCTGACATTTATACCTATAGTTAATTTTTGGATTTAATGAACAATGGGGGACATTCATCAATTCTATTGCTGAGCTAGGCAATGCTAAACAGAAGCAGTGAGACAGATTGTATTTATTACAAGGTTACAGCTTAAATCAGGGGCCTCCAAACTATGTTGTTGTTCAGGAACTGCAATTCCCGTCAGTATCAGTATCAGTGAACGTCAGAGATTTACAATGCATTATGGGACGTGTAGTTCCACAACAGCTGGAGGGCTGTAGTTTGGCGATCCCTGGCTTAAATTCAGTGGCAGCCCATCCATTAGGGGCGCATCTACATACAGGGCACCAGAGGCATGGATTCCAATGGGGGTGTGTTTTTTTTAAGCATGTGATTAGAGCCAGAGGCTCTTATAGGCTTTAAAAAAAGGGTGGTCTCGAGGCGCAGAGCACTGCATTCCGAGACCACCCAGTTGTGGGGTCCGGAGCACAGTGCAGAAAGGACAGGCCATCCTATAAGGGAGGAGGAGGAGGAAGGAGATGAGGAGACGTATGGAGGATACAAGCCGTTACCATCTCTACCTGTCAGCACAGGGTAAGTGAGCTTGTGACGGGGGTGTGTGTGAGTGTGGGTATAGTGCGCGGTACGGGGGGCTCCAGGGTTAGGTCCGTCTGAAGCCCTCCATCCGACCGATGGAGCACCAGCCATCACTGTTTAAAACATAAATTCCACTTTTGCTGCTCTAAGACCCCTTTCATACTGAGGGCTCAAAAACTGCTCATAAAACATCAGGCATTTTTGCGGTGCTTTTGAGGCGCTTTTGCGGCTTTAGCTGCGCTTTTGCTGCTCTTTTGAAGTGCTTTGGAAGCGCTTCCCATTCATTTCAATGGACAGGAGCGTTTTTGAGGTGCTTTTTAACCACTAGCCGATGGCTCTCCTGCGCGAACCGACATACCTGTTCGTCGGTCCATGCAAGGAGGATAGTGTGCGCATGCGTGCCGCCGCACACCGTAGAAGAGAAGAGGCAGAACGGGGAACTGCCTATGTAAACAGGTGATTCCCTGTTCTGCCAGTGATCGGGAACAAGGATCTCTGTCATGTTTCAGGCAGCCCATCCCCCCTACAGTTAGAACACACCTAGGGAACACACATAACCCCTTGATCGCCCCTAGTATTAACCTCTTCCCTGCCAGTGTAATTTTTACCTTGACCAATGCATTTTTATAGCACTGATCAGTGTAATAATGTCACTGGTCCCCAAAAAGTGTCATTTTGGGGTCAAATCTGCCGCAATGTCGCAGTCCTGCTAAAAATCACAGATCGCAGCCATTACCAGTAAAAACAATAAAAAAATAAAAGTCCCTAAATCTATCCTGTAGTTTGTAGATGCAATACATTTTGTGCAAACCAATCAATATACGCCTATTGTGATTTGTTTTACCAAAAATATGTAGAAGAATATATATCGGCCTAAACTGAAACTGAATAGTTTTTTTTTTAAATTGTCGGTCTTTTTTGTTTATAGCGCAAAAAATAAAAAACGCAGAGGTGATCAAATGCCACCAAAAGAAATCTCTAATTGTGGGTAAAAAAGGACCTACATTTTGTTTTGGTACAGCGTTGCACGACCGCGCAATTGTCAGTTAAAATGCTGTATCTCAAAAAATGGCCTGGTCATTATGGGGGCAAATCCTTCCAGGGCTGAAGTGGTTAAAGCGCTCCAAACATGCCACAAAGATTCTGCTTGCAGGATTTTTTGCACCACCCCCCCAGTGCACCGCCCCAGTGTGAAAGCATCCATTGAAATTAAAGGGAAGCAGTTTTTGTTCGCTATTTTTAGTGCAAGAGTGCCTGAAAAGCGTCCCAGTGTGAAAGGGGTCTTAAGTTGCACTAAAGCCAAATGAAACCTGACCCTGACCACTTCCTAATTTTTCATATGTTTAGTAAAATCAGTGTCATCTTTGGTAATAAATCTGCAAATCTGTTGCGGTTGGCTGCCCAGGAACTAATATGCAATTAAGTTGCAAATAAACTGTAAACTTATCACAGAAACGTTGCTGACTGAGAAGCAACTTTGTTTGCTCCTGTACCACTGATTTGCATTGTCTCCCCAATGTCTTTATTTTTTGATTCCCAGACTTTACCAATTTATACGGATGGTTTAGTCTTCAGCAAGAGACTTTTAAAAAAAATGTATTGCTTGATTCTTCAGCAGTGACAATGCCAATGATATAAAGTAAAAAGTAATTGGTTAATAAGCACTAATATACATATCTACAATTTTTTAAAGCATGAAATAATTTTAACTTCTTTTTATCCATTGCTGAAAATATTGCTGGTGCCAACAAAATTACAGATCAGTCATAACTAGCAACAGTAATTAGCTTTCACAAACATTTCTTGACTGTATTGTGTGTAAAGCTGAGAGACATTTTGCAACATAAGAGATGACAGAAGGGCAATTAAGGAAGATTCGGAGGAAGAAAAATGTAGTAGTGTGAAAGAACAAACATTGGGACAGATGGTGTCAGAAGTAGATAGTGAATTTTACAAGCTTGGCGAAGAGAACCAGGGTTTTGTAAGGCATGAAGTCGGAGCTGAGAGAAAAACACAAGATGAGGCATTTTGTGTTTACAATGAGATTTATGGGAATAAAAGGTCACAATTGAATGTTTAACTATTAAAAAAAAAAAATTAAAAAATGGTGAACTTAATATCTTTACAAATACTTAACAAACTGTTAATACACAAATAAAGACATTTGAGAGTTAAACTATAATTCATTGAATTAAAAAAAAAGTTTCTTATCGTAGTTTTAAAGGACCAACTAGGGACATAGCACCCAGAAGGGAGCCATAATGGGGGGACACAGACAGACCTGGACATGTTGGATTCTGAAAATTCTAGCAGCAACTAATTGTGCCAGAGAGCAAATTTTCTTTTTCAGCAAAAGCAATAACGATGAGTATTTAAAATGTATTCATTTTAAAAATTATACTTTGATAAACTTTTTAATTATAATAACAGTGTACACTTCACCACAACTAACTGTGCCAGAGAGCAAACTTCGGATTCTACAGAAGCAATAACGATGAGTATTTAAAATGTATTTATTTTAAAAATGATATCTAAATAAACTTTTTAATTGTAATAACGGTGTACACTTAACCACTTTTTTGCGATACGGCACTGCGTCGCTTTAACTGACAATTGCGCGGCCGTGTGACATTGTACCCAAACAAAATGTATGTCCTTTTTTTCCGCAAATAGAGCTTTCTTTTGGTGGTATTTGATCGCCTCTGCAGTTTTTATTTTTGTGCTATAAACAAAAAAAGATCGATGATTTTGAAAAATATATATATTTTTTACTTTTTGCTATAATAAATATCCAAAAACAAAACAAATTTCTTCATCAGTTTAAGCCAATATATATTCTTCTACATATTTTTGGTAAAAAAAACTCAATAAATATATGTTGATGGGTTTGCGCAAAAGTTATAGCGTCTACAAAATAGGGGATAGATTTATGGCATTTTTATTATTATTATTTTTTTTACTAGTAATGGCGGCGATCTGAGACTGCGACATTGCGGTGGACAGATCGGACACTTTTGACACATGTTTGGGGCCATTGACATTTATACAGCGATCAGTGCTATAAAGATGCACTGATTACTCTATAAATGTCACTGGCAGGGAAGGGGTTAACATTGGGGCGATCAAGGGGTTAAATGTGTTCCCTAGGGAGGTGTTTCTAACTGACTGACTGGAGAAGGAGAGAGATCGCTGTTCCTAATCACTAGGAACAGCAGATCTCTCTCTACTCCCCTGTCAGAACGGGGATCTATCTGGTTACATTGACAGATCCCCATTCTGGCTCTCTGTGGAGTGATCACGGGTGGCCGAAGGACATCACGGCCGCCGGCCATGCGCATCGGCTCCGGCGTTGGACGCGCCCCTTATCGCTCTTAAAGCGGCCAGCGTACACCTACGGCGATTCACCCAGGAGAGCCAACCTGCCGCAGTATAATGACGGTGGCTGGTCCTCAAGCGGTTAAACTGAAGCTACATGCTTATAGAATCTTTGAAAAAGAGGACAACAATGGGTGTCTTCTAATCATGTTAGTGGCAGACTTTTCTGAAAAACCAACCAGTAACCTTGAAGCCATAATTCCAACTTATCAACAAAATTCCTGACTCTATTGAGTTGAATATATACAACCTGTCCCAAACCATTCTTCATGTCATCTGCTAGTGGCATTGTGCTTCATAAGCTGTCTTCATCCAGTCAGTGTTTTTAGAGTTCATTCATCTGGAGTGACTTATTTTTTTCTGCATTGGATAAATGCAGGTCAACGCTAGGACTGTTTTCAATGTGCCTCATTGACACCATGTATAAAGCCATACCAGATCTTTACTTTTTATAGTGTAGGTTGAGAATGAATTGGTCACTGCTTGTTGCTCAAGGAACCCATAGCAACTTTGTAAAAAAACCATCAAGTTCAACAAATCCCCGGTCGAGGAAGATTTTATCTTATTGCACCTTATCATATTGCTGGAGATGTACTCACAGCCTTGCAGCCCTTAGCAACATGATTTGATATTAATTAGCTATAGCCCAGGTTTGGGTTTGTAAAACTGCCTTCTCAGGTAACACTATATCAATAATACTTTTATCTCACATTTGTCTTTTTAAGCCTAGCCGGGAAACATTACTTGCTCTACTTTTTCTGCTATGCCAGAAAGCTATAATCCCTAAAGACCCGTACACACGATCAGACTTTCCGACCGGAAATGTTGGATGTCAGGCTGTTGGCAGAAAATCTGACCGTGTGCATGCTCCATCGGACAATTGTTGTCGGACTTTCCACCAACAAATGTTGGCTAGCATGTTTTCAAATTTTCCTCCAACAAATGTGTGTTGTCGGATTTTCTGATCGTGTGTACACAAGTCCATCAGACAAAAGTCCAAAGTACAAACACGCATGCTCGGCAGCAAGGACGAGCTGGAAGCGCTCTGTCTTGTAAAACAAGCGTTTGTAATGGAGATATCACATTTGTGATGCGACAAATTATGAAATCTCTCAATGCAGTGCATTCTAGTCTTCTTTATAATGGTATAACAATGAAGCTGCTTTGCTGGTGATACTCACAGAGTTCAGACAAACGTATTTCTTTTTTTTTTTTTTCTAGTGACCTCCAGAATAATATTTTTTTTTCTACGGATCTCCAGAATATATATATATATATATATATATATATATATTATTTTTTTTTTAAAGTACCTGCCTACTCAAAAACAAACTGTCCTTTTTTTAAGTAAAATACATAACCAAGTATTTTGCAAAATCAAAATGTTTTATTCAATAGGGAGCACAAGGTCATATCAAAATCAAGAGGAAGGCAACGGTGGAAAAACAGTTGAAATTGGTGAAGTGTTTGTACCCCAGGGCAGACATCAATTATTTGACTGTCAAAATTGGTAACCTGCGTCCATTTAATAGTGAGCACAATATGGTCCTGGACTACGAGAGATCAGGAGCAGCAGCAGATGACATATATGTCCTGAGGCTGTGGTCTTCCAACAGCCTGCGTTTTTTGCCAGACCACACCGAACCCAGGCCATCACTCTCAACACTTCCTTCCACACAAATGAAATAAATTAAATCAAAAATGCATTCTATGCACTCAAAAAAGAAAAAAAAACATGAACTCAAATTTAACAAAAAGAAAATTATCAATGATATTGGGGATAATCCCCAGCCTGGTGGCCTTGTTGGCAGTGTTGATGCTGCATCGGCCACAGTCCGCCATGCTGCTGTGGTGGGTGGGGTGGCTGTGTTGTTGGTGGAGGTGGGGGAGGAGGATGGTCAAATTCGCAGAGGTGCATTTTAGGGGTGATTTGGCCCTTCTTCCCTTGTTCAGGACCTTAAGGATTATTTATTCGCACATAATGCGCTGGTCCTCCTCCATCTCTTTTAGTTTATTGCCCATCATGCAGCCAAAAGCCTCCTGGGAATCAGGGGCCATGCTAATCGCAGTTGTTGCATGCCGTAGAAATGCAGCTGTGGCCTCATCCAGGTTTCTGGACTTCCTGGTCCTTTTTGTTGGAGGGCAGAGGGGAGGAACTTGGCATTCAGTCAGGCTGCTTGGCATGGCCTCCTCTTGGCTTCGGCTGATACTTTCCTGTGTATGAAAATGGTACATAATTTTAGGTTTTTGGTCATCAATCACACACAATTTTGAGCTCATGACTGTTGCAAATTGAATGTTAACAAATAGACGAGACTATCATTCTGACCCCAGCATTTTTCATTCTTGTCCCAAACATTTTTGGCCTCTACTGTCTATTGATATGTAAACCACTTTGCTAAAGCAGAAATTTGAGAACAATAATATCTAGTTAACATCATTCAATTTTTGTCAAAAGAAGTTTATTGAGTATACAATGTTATAAAGATACATAAAGTAAGTTTACAAGGATCTATAAAGTAAGCTCATTGTTTTACAGTAGGGTTTATATAGGTAAATATCATGAAATTTCAAATATTAAACATTGGGTTCACGTAAACCTAAATTAAAGATATATATAATTTCCTTAGTTACTTTTGTAGGTATTTAAATGATTTATACCTACTATACATATTGTTTACAAGTAGAGTGTATATAGGTCAAATAAATTCTGATAATGAGCTTTAATCGTAAGGTGGAGAAAAGGAAAGAGAAAGAAGAAAAAGGGTTGAAAGGTAGAGGTATGGTCCACAAGGTTGTCCCGCTCGTCAGTTTATTATTCTTTTTAGTTCTCTTTGAAGCCTTAGAATGGGTGTCTCTGTAAGTCATTTAATCTGTTACCATGGCAACAGGACAGAGTCATTGAAGTTTGACAGGAACTGTTGTTTTATCCAAGGATGCCAAAGTTTTTCAAATTTTGGAATTTGATTTTGATCGATGGCTACCATCTTAGCATGGGACATTGTATTATTCATTCTGTGAATTGTTTCTGCTAGTACCAATGTAGGAGATTTCCATGCCTTGGCCACTGTTTGTTTTGCAGCCGTTATTAGTTGGATCATTAGTTTGAATTGAGAGAGTGTTAACCATTCCGGTTTTAGATTAAGTAAAGTTAAATATGGATCTGGTTGTATTATTTTTTTAAATATTTTAGATGCAATCACGAAGACTTCCTTCCAGAAGGTTTGGATTACTGGGCACGTCCACCATATGTGTAAATATGTGCCTATTTCTGGGCATCCTCGAAAACAAAGAGCTGAGGTATTAGGTGAATATTTTGCCACTCTAGCGGGTACAAGGTACCAGCGAGTTAGGACTTTATAATTTGTCTCCAGTGCTAAGATGTTGGGTGAAGATGACTTAGATGTGAGCCATATGTTAGACCAGTCCGTGTCTTCTAAAGTTCGTCCCAGGTCCTCCTCCCACCTCTGAACGTAAGAGGGTCTATTAAGATTTGCTACTCCATATAATTGATTATAAAGTGATGAAATTGTACCTTTAGCAAATGGATCTTTTGTACAGATTGATTCAAAAATGGATAATTGGGATAATGGTGTATCCCCCTTTAGGAATGGTGTATAGAAATTTTTGATTTGGAGATATCTAAATATCTCAGAGTTTGGTAGATCATATTTTTCTCTAAGCGATGGGAATGAAAGGAATGATTTAGATACTATGAAGTCATTTAGTATCTGAATGCCTGATGTTGTCCAAGCTTTAAAAGAATTTGGGTAGATCCATGCCGGATAAAAGGCCGGATTTCTGATAAAAGAAAGGAGAGGATTGTGTGGAGATTGTAACTGATATTTGGTTTTTAGTTTATCCCAGAGAGATAAGAAGTGTTTAGTTATGGGATTATGAATTTTAAAGCGGTCTTTAGGATCAAGCCATAATAAATTTGATATTAATAGAGGGTCATTTTCTGAAGCCTCTATAAATACCCATAATGGGATTTCCTGTTTTGCATGGTATTTGGACAGACTGGCCAAATGTGCTGCTCTGTAGTAGTTAGTAAAATTAGGGTATCCCAGGCCTCCTTTATTTTTGGGAAGATGTAGTGTGTGTATAGGTATTACGTGGTTTAGAAGAGCCCCATATAAACGAAGTTGCTCTTTTTTGTACTATTCTCAAAAAATAGGAAGGAATTGGAATAGGGAGGACTCTGAATAGATAAAGCAATTTGGGTAGAATAGTCATTTTGATTGCATTAATCTTCCCCATCCAGGATAAAGGAAGTTGCGACCATTGTTTTATTAGATTTGTGATCTGTCTTAATACAGGAGGATAATTGGTTGAGAATAAGTCAGAATGAGATGCTGTTAAATGAATTCCAAGATATGGGATTGATTTTTCTGCCCATGTGAATGGGAGTGCAGCCCTAGCCGGGATCAATTCCATGTTTGTGAGTGAAATATTAAGCACTAGGCATTTCTTAGGATTAATCATAAGGCCGGAAAAGGCCTGCAAATCCATCAAGAGCTGGTATTAAGTTAGGACCAGAGACCTGTGGTGATGATAGAAAAAGTAATATATCGTCTGCAAATATACATAATTTGTGTGTAATACCTCCTACTTCAATGCCAGTTATAGTTTGGTTTGTTCTGATGTATTGGGCCATGGGTTCGAGTATAAGGGCAAATAATAAGGGAGATAATGGGCAACCCTGTCGGGTACCTCTTTCGATATTAAAGGCTTCAGATTTGTATCCAGCATATTTTATATAGGCTTTGGGTTTATTATATAATGCTTTGATCCATATTAAAAAGTGGGGTCCAAAACCCCATTTTTGTAATGAATATTGCATATATTGCCAGGATACTGTGTCAAATGCCCTCTTAATATCGAGAGATAGAAAACATAAAGGGATTTTCCGTTTTTTAGCAATATATGCCAATAACACTGCCCTGCGTATATTATCGCCTGCCTGTCTATTTGGCATGAAGCCTACTTGATCTCTATGTATTAATTTTCCTATAATGCTATTGAGGCGTTTTGCTATTATTTTTGCTAATAATTTAATATCGAGGTTTAACAGAGAGATAGGCCGATAATTCACACAGGAAGTATCATCAGAAAGGGGTTTTGGGATCATACAAACAATTGCCATTAGTGTTTCTTGCCGAAAAGAATGTCCATCTAGAAGTTTGTTAAACGTTTCAGTGAGAATGGGAGAGAGTATTTCTGAGAATGTTTTATAGTATAAAGCCGAGTAGCCGTCTGGGCCTGGTCTTTTGTTAAGTTTTAGGTCTTTTATGGCGTTAGCAACTTCATCTATAGTTATAGGCTCATCCAAACTGCTTTTTTGATTCTGAGATAACTCAGGTAAGGTTATTTTTGAGAAGAAGGATTCAGCCTCTGTAGGATTAAATTCATTGTTTGTCTTGTATAAAGTTGCGAGATGTGAGTGAAATTTATGGACTATTTTAACTGGATTACAAGTGTAAACATTTTTTGATAATTTCAAACGTATTGGTTTGAAAGATTTGTTAGTTGAATTTAATGCCCGAGCCAAATATGTACCTGGTTTGTTTGTATTCATGTAGAAATTGTGTTTGGAGCGTTTGAGGGATTTATCAACTGACTCAGTGAGAAATAGATCGTATTCCAATCTAGATTTTTCCAGATGAGATTTTGTACTCTGAGATGGATTATCTTGAAATGATATGTAGGCTGCATTAAAATTGAGTTCTAGTTTTTTTGCTAGATTTTTGCGTTCCCGTTTAAATAGTGCCATTTGTCTTTGTATTGTACCACACAAGACAGGCTTATGAGCTTCCCACAGTGTTATTGGGGAGATGTCTGTTGTATTATTAATTGATATGTATTCCTTTAAAGCTTGTTCAATGGCCATCTGATGTAGTGGGTGTTTGAGCATTATGTCCGGTAAGTACCACGTTGGGTCATGCGCTTTTGGTATGGCTGAGGCTATAGTAGTGTATACTGCATTATGGTCAGACCACGGAATCGGAATTATATCTGATGCAATAATTTCTGGTATCATTCCTATTGTTAGAAAAATATGATCTATTCTGGTGAAGGTTTGATGAGGGTGCGAGAAATAAGTGAATTTCTTTTTCATTGGGTTACTTTCTCTCCATGAATCTACCAGATTGTATTTGGAAAGAAGTTGAGAAAAAGGTAATCTAGAGGTTATTTTGGATGGTGTAAAAGGTGATTTATCTAGAAATGGGAGGAGGACCTGGTTCGAATCCCCACACATTATCACTGTTCCTATTTTGTGTGTATTAATCACTTGTAATATATGTGAGAGGAATGGTGTAGGTTGTTTGTTAGGAGCGTAGTAGGAAATCACCGTGATTGCTGTATCCATTATATAACCCATGAGTATCAGGTATCTACCTTCTGGGTCTTTAATTTCTGATGATAAGGTGAATGGTGTGGATCGGTGAAATGCAATTAGAGTTCCCCTTTGCTTGGTACAGGCAGAAGCCGTGTAAATTTGTTGATAAAAAGGAGAAATATATTTTGGAGTATAATCTTTGGTGAAGTGTGTTTCTTGGAGGCATACTATGTGAGCCTTCTTGTTATGGGAAGTACGGAAGGCTTTGGTCCTTTTTTGAGGGACATTTATTCCCTGAACATTCAGGGAAAGTATATTCAGTGGTGCCATGGCAATAGATCAAATAGTTTTGACTTACTTTTTGTTATGCAGAGCTGACTGCGCAGATCAACCTGTGTGGACTGAAGAGATGAATAGATAGAAAAGAAACCAGTGAATTCTGGAGTAAAGAGTAAACAAAAAACATATGAGATTAGATGATACATTGTATAAATTATTTTTTGCAAGTAATCACAATTTACCTGTGAAAGAGAATAAATATCTCTCTCAGGGGAATAAGTGCCTTCGTCACACTCCCACATAATATGGTTGGGAGAATGAGGAGGGCTAATGGGGGTACACGGATCTTCCGCTTACAGGAGAGAAGTGCTATGTCAAAAGACATCAAAATGATGTTTCATTAATTGGAATGCAGAATATAGTTTTTGTTGAAATTATTTATTCTAGGGTAGTTGTATATGGTTAGTCTTGCCCTAGGCTAAATAATTCAGTTAGAAAGGTACTGTTAATAACTTTGGTATTGATGAAGATAGTTTGAATTATTTTGGGATTTTAACCCTTTTAGAGTAAACAATTACATATTTTATTCATATGTAACTGTTTAGATATGTTAACTCATAAAATTGAGGTTGTATTGCTTCAGATTAGAATAAACAAAAACATAATTCTAGGAACTAGTTAGGTAATAATATATTTGTTTTAAGAAAAGAAAGAAAAAGCTTCCATTACTTCTGGATTATTGAACATATTTGTCCTAAAAAGTAATAAATCTATTGTTATTACCTGATAATATATAACTGAACAAGAATTTCCTTATTTCACTTATATATTCTAAGGCTATATGAATCAGAAGTAATAAGAAATATAACTGGAATGTAACATGATCCCACACAGTGTGTGACTATCAGAATGCAGTTACATTCAGTTATAAATACAGGTTTTTTATAGAGAACCATCTCTTAGTATAATAAATGAAGAGATATCAGGAATTAGGATGTCAGTCCATTGAATCTTCTTGGTCCATGGATGATGTGGCATAATGGCCTCTTTTGTGAGAATGATGATTCCCATTTTGTTCTGAAATTTTCTGGGTGCTGCCTGAAGGTGAAGATGATGCCATTCTTCTGCGTGTGGGAGTGTTGCTGCTTGTGGGTTCTGTCAGATTTAATTTTAAAAGGGTTTGTTGTAGTTCATCTGCTGATCTGCTTCTGTAAATTGTACCTTGGTAGTTAAATTTGACTGAAAAGGGGAAGCCCCATTGATACATAATGTTGTGGCGTTGCAGTTCCATTAGTTGGGGTTTCATGGATCGTCTTTTAGTAATAGTAAGTTGGGATAGGTCAGCAAAAATTTGATAATTGTGTCCTTGAAAATTAAGTTCCTTTTTTTCTCTTGCAGCAATTAGTATTTGTTCTTTCGTTCTGTAATAATGAAATTTTGTGATTATATCACGTGGGGGTCCATCTTTCTTTTTGGCTGTGAGGGCTCTGTGTACTCTGTCCAGTTCTAAACGTTCAATAGGGATATCTGGCTTTAGTTCTTGTAATAGAGCAGTAATAGTAGATTGCAGGTCTGTCACAGTTTCAGGTATTCCCCTTATGCGCAAGTTTGAACGTCTGGCTCTATTTTCGTAATCTTCGAGCTTAGTTTGAAGTATTAAATTCTCTTTTTTTAATTGTTCCAATTCTGTTATATTTTCTTGCGTTGTAATTTCAATTTCATCCGTTTTTATTTCTAAGGCTGCGGTGCGGTTTCCCAGCTCTCTTATTTCTTTGGTTAGGCTTTTTGTTATTTGGTCTGAGGTTTGTTTTAAAGCCTTATGAAGCATCTTTTCAAATTGTAATAATATTACTGGGGATACTGAGGAGGCTTGTGGAGAAGTTTGTGAGAGGATTTGTTCTGTATCTGACTCAAATGGAGAGTCTTGCTGTGACATTTTCTGTCTGTGAGAGCGCCCTGATGCTGTATCTTGTGAGGTGACTGGAGCTGCTTCAGCTGCAGTGAGTGCCTGTGAGCTCTTTGTGAGGTGATTTTTATTTCTGCCACGGTTTCCTCCCAGTACCATATTTCCTGCCCAAACTTTCACAGTTTGTTCCCTGGGGCAAAAAGGTTCAAATGGATACCTTTTGAGCCTGCAGGCTCCGCTTTGTCCTTCTCTTCTCTCCTCAGCGGTGTGGAGCTCTAACAATGCATGTCTGCTCCGCTAGGCTCCGCCTCCTGCCCCCATCATTCAATTTTCGACAACAAATATGTTCAAAATGCTATACCTGGGTCAAGCTGGCCTCCTCCACATCTTCTTCCTGTGTGGAAGGCCCAGGTTGTGACCTCAGGAGCCTCAGCTGATGTGGAAGGAAGTGTTGAGAGTGAAGGCCTGGGTTCGGTCTGGTCTGACAAAAAACGCAGGCTGTGGTAGTACCACAGCCTGGGGACATATATGTTATCTGCTGCTGCTCCGGATCTCTGGGAATCCTGGACCTTCTTGCGCTCCCTATTATATGTTCTCCACAGGCTACCAATTTTGGCCTTCAAATAACTGATGTCTGCCATGGGATACACAGGCTTCGCCAATTCCAACAGTTTCTCCATCGCTGCCTTCCTCTTGATTTTATTGGAGCAATCCTTGCATTTAACTTGCCATAGGCATGGCAGCTCCCGGTATTGTTGGATAAAGTCAGGGAGGAAGTCAGGGGCAGTAAATTTATCCACCATTTTTTCTGTAAGACACAACACAAACCCTAATGTCAGGCTAAACTTTCATAATCTTGTCCCAATATAGGCCTAAATCTATAAGCAGTATAGGACACTAACCACTGATGCCCCAGTTTACAATTGTACCTTTGTTTCAACATTCCTTTGCGCAAAAACGATCTTCCGTCCTACACTCACAGATCGTACATACGTCCGTTACATCGATCGCGTGTTATGGCTTTATATACACTGCACATGCGTGAAACCCAATAACCCTACACAAGTGTATAAAAAAGATCTTATTACTTTAGTCCAGAAAGGATTTGATTCACGGATACTAAATGATAAAGAAAAATCATTTCTTGTCCCCCAGGCTCCCAGAATTCCGGTAATTTATTATTTACCTAAAATTCACAAAGATTCATTACATCCCCCTGGACATCCAATTATTAGTGGAATTGATTCCATCACGTCTCGTATTGGTAGATACATTGATTTCTTCCTCCAACCTCTTGTTTGAAAAACTCCATCTTGCCTCAAAGACACCAGAGATACAATTAAACTATTAGAAGCTGTCAATGTGGGAGGTGATTACATTATGGCCACCGTGGATGTTGCCTCTTTGTATACCTGTATCCCCCACCACAGAGGTATTGAAGCTGTACGGAGTTTCCTTGGAAGAGATCCCACTCTCACCTCGGTTCAGGCTGAGTTTGTTGTAGAACTACTCGAGTTTGCTGCTCATCATAATTATTTTTGGTTTGGCGATAAGTTCTACCTTCAGCAGAGGGGTGTGGCCATGGGGGCAAAGTTTGCCCCCAGTCTTGCTAATTTTTTTATGGCCAAATGGGAGGAGGATGTTGTTTATGCTGAGCAGTAGGGATGAGCTTCGAGTTCGAGTCGAACTCATGTTCGACTCGAACATTAGCTGTTCGCAAGTTCGCCGAACACCGAACAATTTGGGGTGTTCGCGGCAAATTCGAATGCCGCGGAACACCCTTTAAAAGTCTATGGGAGAAATCAAAAGTGCTAATTTTAAAGGCTTATATGCAAGTTATTGTCATAAAAAGTGTTTGGGGACCTGGGTCCTGCCCCAGGGGACATGGATCAATGCAAAAAAAAGTTTTAAAAACGGCCGTTTTTTCAGGAGCAGTGATTTTAATAATGCTTAAAGTCAATCAATAAAAGTGTAATATCCCTTTAAATTTCGTACCTGGGGGGTGTCTATAGTATGCCTGTAAAGGGGCGCATGTTTCCCGTGTTTAGAACAGTCTGACAGCAAAATGACATTTGGAAGGAAAAAACACATTTAAAACTACCCGCGGCTATTGCATTGCCGACAATACACATAGAAGTTCATTGATAAAAACGGCATGGGAATTCCCCCCAGGGAAACCCCGAACCAAAATTAAAAAAAAAAAAAATGACGTGGGGGTCCCCCTAAATTCCATACCAGGCCCTTCAGGTCTGGTATGGATATTAAGGGGAACCCCGGCCAAAATTAAAAAAAAAAAATGACGTGGGGTTCCCCCTAAATTCCATACCAGACCCTTCAGGTCTGGTATGGATTTTAAGGGGAACCCCGCGCCAAAAAAAAAAAAAAAAACGGCGTGGGGTTCCCCCAAAAATCCATACCAGACCCTTATCCGAGCACGCAACCTGGCAGGCCGCAGGAAAAGAGGGGGGGACGAGAGTGCGGCCCCCCCCCCTCCTGAACCGTACCAGGCCACATGCCCTCAACATTGGGAGGGTGCTTTGGGGTAGCCCCCCAAAACACCTTGTCCCCATGTTGATGAGGACAAGGGTCTCATCCCCACAACCGTGGCCGGTGGTTGTGGGGGTCTGCGGGCGGGGGGCTTATCGGAATCTGGAAGCCCCCTTTAACAAGGGGACCCCCAGATCCCGGCCCCCCCCTGTGTGAAATGGTAAGGGGGTACTTACCCCTACCATTTCACTAAAAAACTGTCAAAATAGTTAAAAATGACAAGAGACAGTTTTTGACAATTCCTTTATTTAAATGCTTCTTCTATCTTCCTTCATCTTCTTCTTCTTCTGGTTCTTCTGGCTCTTCTGGTTCTTCCTCCGGCGTTCTCGTCCAGCATCTTCTCCGCGGTGTCTTCTATCTTCTTCTCCTCGGGCCGCTCCGCACCCATGGCATGAGGGGAGGCTCCCGCTCTTCTCTTCATCTTCTTCTTCATCCTCTTCTCTTCTTCATCTTCTTCATCTTCATCTTCTCTTCTTTTCTTCTGCGGGCCGCTCCGCATCCATGCATGGAGGGAGGCTCCCGCTGTGTGACGGCGCTCCTCGTCTGACGGTTCTTAAATAACGGGGGGCGGGGCCACCCGGTGACCCCGCCCCCCTCTGACGCACGGGACATGACGGGACTTCCCTGTGGCATTCCCCGTGACGTCACAGGGAAGTCCCGTCAAGTCACCGTGCGTCAGAGGGGGGCGGGGTCACCGGGTGGCCCCGCCCCCCGTTATTTAAGAACCGTCAGACGAGGAGACGCCGTCACACAGCGGGAGCCTCCCTCCATGCATGGATGCGGAGCGGCCCGGAGAAGAAAAGAAGAGAAGATGAAGATGAAGAAGATGAAGAAGATGAAGAAGAGAAGAGGATGAAGAAGAAGATGAAGAGAAGAGCGGGAGCCTCCCCTCATGCCATGGGTGCGAAGCGGCCCGAGGAGAAGAAGATAGAAGACGCCGCGGAGAAGATGCTGGACGAGAACGCTGGAGGAAGAACCAGAAGAGTCAGAAGAACCAGAAGAAGAAGAAGATGAAGGAAGATAGAAGAAGCATTTAAATAAAGGAATTGTCAAAAACTGTCTCTTGTCATTTTTAACTATTTTGACAGTTTTTTAGTGAAATGGTAGGGGTAAGTACCCCCTTACCATTTCACACAGGGAGGGGCCGGGATCTGGGGGTCCCCTTGTTAAAGGGGGCTTCCAGATTCCGATAAGCCCCCCGCCCGCAGACCCCCACAACCACCGGCCACGGTTGTGGGGATGAGGCCCTTGTCCTCATCAACATGGGGACAAGGTGTTTTGGGGGGCTACCCCAAAGCACCCTCCCAATGTTGAGGGCATGTGGCCTGGTACGGTTCAGGAGGGGGGGGGGCCGCACTCTCGTCCCCCCCTCTTTTCCTGCGGCCTGCCAGGTTGCGTGCTCGGATAGGGGTCTGGTATGGATTTTTGGGGGAACCCCACGCCGTTTTTTTTTTTTTTTTTGGCGCGGGGTTCCCCTTAAAATCCATACCAGACCTGAAGGGTCTGGTATGGAATTTAGGGGGAACCCCACGTCATTTTTTTTTTAAATTTTGGCCGGGGTTCCCCTTAATATCCATACCAGACCTGAAGGGCCTGGTATGGAATTTAGGGGGACCCCCCCACGTCATTTTTTTTTTTTTAATTTTGGTTCGGGGTTTCCCTGGGGGGAATTCCCATGCCGTTTTTATCAATGAACTTCTATGTGTATTGTCGGCAATGCAATAGCCGCGGGTAGTTTTAAATGTGTTTTTTCCTTCCAAATGTCATTTTGCTGTCAGACTGTTCTAAACACGGGAAACATGCGCCCCTTTACAGGCATACTATAGACACCCCCCAGGTACGAAATTTAAAGGGATATTACACTTTTATTGTTTGACTTTAAGCATTATTAAAATCACTGCTCCTGAAAAAACGGCCGTTTTTAAAACTTTTTTTGCATTGATCCATGTCCCCTGGGGCAGGACCCAGGTCCCCAAACACTTTTTATGACAATAACTTGCATATAAGCCTTTAAAATTAGCACTTTTGATTATTCATGTTCGTGTCCCATAGACTTTAATGGTGTTCGCGTGTTCGAGCGAACTTTTTTCCTGTTCGCATGTTCTGGTGCGAACCGAACAGGGGGGTGTTCGGCTCATCCCTACTGAGCAGAGACCTGAGCTCATTTTGTGGGCAAGGTACATTGACGACATCCTCCTCCTATGGGATGGCACTCCAGAATCCTTATCAAAATTCTTCTCGTTCCTTAACGGAAACGATAGAGGTATAGTTTTTTCCTATGAGTTTAGTGAGACCAAGATACACTTCTTAGATTTGGAAATTGAACTATCCGCTAGACAATTCAAGCTTAGTACATATTTCAAGCCTACTGATCGCAACGCCTTTATCCCAACTGACAGTTGCCATCATAAAACATGGTTGCGTTCAGTTCTTAAAAGCCAATTCCTGCATTTATGCAGGAATTTTTCTGGCACCAATACCTTTAAGAATCAAGCTACTATATTAAAACAAAGGTTTCTTGATAAGGGTTACAGACAGGATGATATTGACTCTGATTTCCAAAGAGTTCTAACCATTGATCGTGCTTTATTGTTGGGTGACCAACCCCTTAGAGATTGTGATGATTCTTTCAAATGTTCACTGTTAACAGGCTTCTCAATACAACATAGACAAATTAAATCTATCATTGATCGCCATTGGGGAGTGTTGTGGAGTGACCATATCTTGGGATCACTGATTTCAGGGGGAGCTCCGTCGTTAAGGAGTAAGATCGCCCCCAATGTTATTAACCAATCAGTGAGGACCTCCTTTTTTCATAACCTAATTGGATACGATCCCTGCAAAAAATTCACAGTTTGCCATTATAACATCTGTAAATGGCGGGTCATCAAGGAATTTTCATCTACGGTTACGAAATGCACTTTTCCTATTAAACAATTTTGAACATACGCCACTACTAATGTGGTGTATTTACTGACCTGCTCATGTGGTAAACAGTTTGTGGGTCATACTATACCCGCATTTTCCGTTAGGGTCAGTGAACACATTACTAAAATAAAAAGTGGAAGTATCAAACATACAGTTCCATGGCACTACCGGGAATTCCATAATTGTGACCCTAGGGGAACAAAATTTGTGATAATCGATAGATTAATTCCCCCATGGAGAGGGGGTGCCCCCACAAGGGGCGTTTCCAGATTGGAAACTTTTTGGATTTACCAGTTACAGTCCCACTCCCTATTTGGTATAAATGTGGAGTGGGACATAAATGCTTTTATTAATAAAGCATGAGACTTATTCATAGTGGATCTCTTGTTATGTTAAGCTTCTCTACTGTTTACTTTTCCAATTGATTTTGGGGATTACATTTATTCCATTCATGTGTTTATTTGTATATGGTTTATTAACCTAGTATTCGGTTATAATGTATAGGGGATTTTCAATATTCTCCTTATTATGTCAATTTGATGTGCACTATTTATCTGTATATGATGTGGCTTCATTTTTTAATTGACCCGAATGGTGATATTACGGCCTTTTTCTACATTTGCCCATTATTACTACCATATGAAGGGGAGGTCTTTTGTTAGCTGGTGTATGTGCTGATATCAGCAAGTCTTTGGCAAGTTTTTGCGTACTTTAACATGGTTCTCATGGTTAATACCCATCCGTAGATATTTGCTGATTTCCGGCCTTTTATCTTTCGGGGCCCTCCTATTGGCTGACGGGCGTGACGTGTTCACGTCCCGTCGTGCCGTTAGTTGGTCTCCAGCTCTCCACCGAGATCGAGGCTTGAAACGCCATCACTTCCAGTTTATCCCAGAGGTGACGCTAGCGGGACCCATAGTGAGGCTTGGTGCATGACAGCTTCCGATTTAACCGGAAGTGATGTTGGGACGCTCATGTTATTTAACGCGATCCTCGATCCCTTTAGTTTATCATCACTGCCGCTTGGTAATTAACTCATATTTAAGCCACTGTGTTGTTGTAGTTTTATATTGAGCAGAGTGTACCATGATTGGTGGGCCTTTGTGATCAAACACTCCGGACCGAAAGTGACGTTCATTTGACCGGAACTTCCGGTGGGTGCTGATTCAATTCAATTTGGAGCCACATCTCTCCCTATATAAAGCACACTGGTGATGGCGGCTCTTATACCCCAGATGAAGTCTACTTAGATGAAACACGTCAAATGAAGTGCCGCTATTACCATTGTGACATCAACTATGCGATTTTTTTTTTGATTGACATGTGAGTGTTCAATTTTTATCTTTTTTAATTAAAATTACTTGAAACGGTATCACACTATGTGGATCCCTTTTTTACTCTTTGGGTTTATTGTGTGAGCTGTTTTTTCGCCTCCCTGAGTGTCCCCATCCTGGCCGTCTAAACATCTGATGTCCATTTGAACACATACTGATGCCCCAAGTTATACCAAGTCAGTGGTATCAATGTTATCAGGATTGTCGGTGGCCTTCCATCAACCATGGTGTTGTGACACCTAAGCCTTTTTGACTTAAAAGGTGTATGCCTCTTCAAGTCCAACCTTTCTGGTAAGCCTTTAACCAATTGGTGGCAGTTTCTTCACAAGATTTCCTTGCATGATTTCTTCACTTGTTGACCTGCATTGATATTTATTGGCTTACATCTAGTTACAGACATTTTTTACAATTATTTGACTTATTGGTCTCTATTCATTCAATTTTCTCACATGGTGTACATTCTTCACAAATGTCATTTATTCATATGTATGTTTATTTGTTTTTAAGCGCTGCTTAATTTTTTTTCCTTCCTATTCATGTGTGAAACTCTGCCCCTGTCCTTCTTTCTAGTCTATTCCCTGTCTCTTCTTTTTCAGGGCAGTGGGAGAGCAAATGGTGGCGAGACAGCAGGTGTGTGCTGATAGCAGCAATGACAAAAGCCCGGAGCAAAAAACATCCACATCCAGGAGGAGATATAAGGCCTCAAATATGTCCTTTGAAGAAATGGTGGAGATGGTGGACATCTTAAAGAGGACAGACTATGATGGGAATCATGGACCGTACAGAAACCCAAATGTCAGAAAGGCCAAGATCATGGCTAAAGCTGTGAGAAGTCTGCACAGGAATTTTGGGGTACGACGATCCAAGGATCAATTGAGAAAACGCTGGTCAGACCTTAAATTGAGAGAGCAAGATCAGTATAGAAAGATCAGGAAAGTGCTGCAAAAAAGTAAGTATTTGTCATGTGTTCCTATTATTATTATTACTTTTGTGCTGGTCCATGTGCTTTTCTTTACTGTTGTACAGTTTAAAATGCCAAGTTTGAGGTTCGTGGACACAGGAATCGTTTGTGGGACATTAAACATCATTCGTTCGACCACTAATACATTTTTGGGAGATGCAGGTTAACTACATTTGTTCAGGCCTATTTTGACATGTTGATACACTGGGGCTTATTTCAAAAAGGCAAAACCACTTTGCACTACAAGTGCAATGCAAGTGCACTTGAAAGTGCATTTGTAGGGCAAAGTGGATTGGCCTTCCTGAAATATGCCCCAGTGTGTCAACATGTGCTGGCTCCCATCATGGGGAATCAATGGACGTGTTTCGGGGGTACAACCCCTTCCTCTCACCTACTTTAGTTTGGAGGAAGCGGTTGCACACACAATGCGCGTACATTGATATCCCATGATGGGAGATAGCACATGTTGACACACTGTGTGTTTTGGGGCTTTAGCAAAATAGATGTAGGGAAAAGACACACATTTTAGGCATGGGATCATGAGGGAAATCCAAATTTGGAGTCCCAATTTGTGTGCAGCTTCAAAATTTGGCTTTTAAAGGGGTGAGATCACCCCATCTGATGAAGGCAAGATCAACACAGTTTTGACATACTAATGTCTCATATGGCCTTCACTTTAGCAAAGTTGAACTTTGTAAGTTCCTGCGTTAGGGGTGTGTATGTTATGTTTTTAAACATGCCTGTTTAGCCCCAAAAATTGCAAATTAATGTCAAACATACATGTTATACACCATGATGTTAGTTTGTTCGAAAATCGTTTATAACACACATGTGAATATCCTTGGAGTAAAATGTTTTATACTCAACAATGTTTGGCTTCTTATTTCAATGCTCAATACCAGTGTATTTGTTAAGTTGGTGTAGTTACAGTGACAAAGTGTTGGTTCTTGGCCATTAGGAAGAGACAGAACCGGCTTGTCATTATGCCAAAGGCATTCTTTACCACTCTTCTGGCACGAGACAGCCGGTAATTGAAAACCCTCTGCTCTGGGTTCATGTTCCTCATGGGGAACGGCCTCATGAGATGTTCTCCCAGAGCAAAGGCCTCATCCACTACAAAAATGAAGTTGAGGCCCTCCACATTCTCCTCAGGAGGTGGCAACCACAATGGGCCATTTTGTAGCTGCCGGTAGAACTCTTGGCTATCACTCCTCCATCAGAGTTTCTGTCATTTTTTCCCAACGTCCATGTATAGAAACTCATAATTGGCCAACACCACCACCAACATGAAAATACTACAAAAGCCTTTGTAGTTGTAGTAATAAGAGCCAGAGTTGGGTGGTGGGACAATCCTCACATGCTTTCCATCAATAGCACCACCACACCACCAAGGAGGCTTTGGCCAATTATGGCTCAGGGGGTTTAGTACACACCCCACACTATATAAGGCCGCTTCCGTGGCGGCCTTGTGTAGTGTGTTGTGGTGGAGACAGGAGAGAGATAGACAGAGAGACAGTGTCATTTGATTTAAGTAAGATAGAGTAGGCAGGTCGAGTCAGTTAGCTGCACTTACAATGTATTGTGTATATATATATATATATATGCATCCCAGGTGTTGTGTATATATATATATATAGATAGATAGATAGATAGATAGATAGATAGATAGATAGATAGATAGATAGATAGATAGATAGATAGATAGATAGATAGATAGATAGATAGATAGATAGATCTATCTATCTATATATATATATATATATATATATATTTACACTGTATTCAGTTTAGCTAGATCCTGTTCTTCTCTTCCTAATATACTGACAGGCAGGTATTTCCAGTTAATGTACTGTGTACCCTGCACAGTTGCACCTACAGTATAGCTACCTGAAGCCAGGTGCTTGTGTAGGCTCTTGACGTATTTACAATTACTGTACTGTGTACCCTGCACAGTTGCACCTACAGTATAGCTACCTGAAGCCAGGTGCTTGTGTAGGCTCTTGAAGTATTTCCAGTTAGTGTACTGTGTACCCTGCACAGTTGCACCTACAGTATAGCTACCTGAAGCCAGGTGCTTGTGTGGGCTCTTGACATATTTCCAGTTACTGTACTGGGTACCCTGCACAGTTGCACCTACAGTATAACTGCCTGAAGCCAGGTGATTGTGTAAGCTCTTGACATATTTCCAGTTACTGTACTGTGTACCCTGCACAGTTGCACCTACAGTATAGCTACCTGAAGCCAGGTGCTTGTGCAGGCTCTTGAAGTATTTCCAGTTACTGTACTGTGTACCCGGCACAGTTGCACCTACAGTATAGCTACCTGAAGCCAGGTGCTTGTGTGGGCTCTTGATGTATTTCCAGTTACTGTACTGTGTACCCTGCACAGTTGCACCTACAGTATAACTACCTGAAGCCAGGTGCTTGTGTAGGCTCTTGACGTATTTCCAGTTACTGTACTGTGTACCCTGCACAGTTGCACCTACAGTATAGCTACCTGAAGCCAGGTGCTTGTGTAGGCTCTTGAAGTATTTCCAGTTACTGTACTGTGTACCCTGCACAGTTGCACCTACAGTATAGCTACCTGAAGACAAGTACAGGTGTTTTCATACTAATAATACTACAGGCAGGCAGTTGATTCTGCTAGCTGCAGTATAATCGGTATATATATATATATACATCCCAGTTTTGTGCAGCTACATCTCACTGCAGGCCAATAGTATGTCTGGAAGGCCAACAAGGAGAGGCAGACAGTCACAAGCCAATAAAAGACGGCAAGCAGGCTCTGTGTCTAGAGGCAACAGTGCTGGTCGTGGACACGGTGCATCCTCATCAGCACGTGGTCGTGGGACACGCTTGGCCTTTTTTTTGGCAGCTAGCTGTGTTGAGCTGCAACATGCGGAAGACTTGGTCGAGTGGATGACCAAGCCGTGCTCATCCTCCTCATCTTCTCTCACCCAGGCTCAGGGTACTTTGTCTGGCAAAGCAGCTGCCAACGCGGCCTCTTCCCTCGGCTCAATGGCATCAGTGACTCTTTCCCTAGCCCCACCATGTCCTCCTGAGGAGTCCCCCAAACTGTTTGACCACAGTGTTGGGTACATGCTCCAGGAGGATGCCCAGCATTTTGAAGGCTCCGATGATGGTACTGAGCTAGAGGAAGGCAGTAACGTGAGCCCAGACAGAGGGGGTGCCCAAGAAGCAATCTGGCAGTCATGTTCTCCCTGCTGCAGCATACTGCCAGGTTTGCTCCAGTGATGAGGAGGGGGGATAATGAGGTCACTTACTCCACGTGGGTGCCTGATAGGAGAGAGGAGGAGGAGGCACATCACCAACAAGGCAGGATGCTCTCCAGGGGCCAGCCTAAGGGCAGCACACTGACTGCATCACACCGCAGAGCTCCGCATGTGCAGGGCACTGCTGTCTCTACGCGTTATTCCAAAAGTTCTTTGGTGTGAGCCTTTTTTGAGACGAGTGCATCAGATCCCATCACTGCTATTTGCAACATATGTCTCAAGCGTATCTTGCGTGGCCAAAACATCTCCCGCTTGGGCACCACATGCTTGACCAGACATATGTTGACCTGCCATGCAGTTCGTTGGCAGGCGTACCTAAAAGACCCACACCAAAGAACAAAGAGGACCTCTCCTTGCTCCTCATCAGCTGGGATCTCCAACCCCACTATACCTTCAATCCTCTCTGAGACTTGCACTGAGAGGAAGGGAGGTGTAGAATTAGGTGTGTCACAGCCAAGTACTTGCGGGCAATCTGCTATCGATACACCGACGTCAGATTGTACCAGGCAATTTCCCTGCCCCAGCTGCTGCACCGCAGAAAGAAGTTAGCTCCCAGCCATCCACATGCCCAACGGTTGAATGCTACCTTGGCAAAATTGCTAGCACTTCAACTGCAACCTTTTCAGTTGGTAGACTCTGCCCCCTTCTGTGAGCTTGTGGAATGTGCGGTTCCTCAGTGGCAGGTTCCCAAACGCCACTTTTTCTCATGGAAGGTGATTCCGGCTCTCTACCGGCATGTGGAAGGCAATGTCTTGGCCTCGCTGGACAGGGCGGTCAGCAGTAAGGTGCATATTACTGCTAAATCATGGTCCAGCAGGCATGGACAGGGACGTTACCTAAGTTTCACGGCACATTGGGTGACTCTGCTGGCAGCTGGGAAGGCTGCAGGACAAGGTGCAGCAGTGCTGGAGGTTGTTCCGCCACCACGCCTCCAAAATGCCACTACTGGTGATTCTGACACACCTCTCTCCTCCACCCCCTCCTCTTCTTCTTCCTCCATGGCCTCTTCCTGTGCTTTGTCCTCGGAACCAGCGGTGCTCCGTAGGCGTTCAAGGGGCTACGCAAGTACACAGGCCAAAAGATGCCATGCGGTGCTTGAGCTGCTGTGCTTGGGGGACAGGAGCCACACTGGGGCAGAGATTCTGTCAGCTCTGCGGGGGCAGGTTCAGAGGTGGTTGACGCCACGCCAACTTAAGCCAGGAATGGTGGTTTGCGACAATAGCACCAACCTCCTCTCCGCCCTCCGACAGGGACAACTGACCCATGTGCCCTGTTTGGCTCACGTCCTTAACTTGGTGGTGCAGTGGTTCCTGGGCAGGTACCCGGGCTTACAGTGGCACCAGCACCAGTGCCTAAGGCCCAATTTTTCAGCCCCTGTTTAACAGGGGCATGCAATTACAATTTTTGATGCAATTCTTTGCAGCAGGACTCGTTCCTGTGCTCCAACTAGAGTATCTGTGAGGGGTTGCAGTGTTGTGGCACCAGCACCAGTGCCTAAGGCCCAATTTTTCTGTCCCTGTTTAACAGGGGCGTGTAATTACAATTTTTGATGCAATTCTTTGCAGCAGGGCTCGTTCCTGCGCTCCACCTAGAGTATCTGTGAGGGGTTGCAGTGTTGTGGCACCAGCACCAGTGCCTAAGGCCCAATTTTCTGTCCCTGTTCAACAGGGACATGTAATTACAATTCTTGATCTAATATTTCACAGCAGGGCACGTTCCAGCGCCCACCAAGAGTAACTGTGAGGACTTACAGTGTTGTGGCACCAGCACCACCGCCACCACCACCACCAAAGGCCCAATTTTTCTGCCCCTGTTCAACAGGTGCATGTAATTACAATTTTGATCTAATATTTCACAGCAGGGCCCGTTCCAACGCCCACCAAGAGTAACTGTGAGGACTTACAGTGTTGTGGCACCAGCACCACCACCATCACCAAAGGCCCAATTTTTCTGCCCCTGTTCACCTGGGGCATGTCATTACAATTCTTGATCTAATATTTCACAGCAGGGCCCTATGAGGGCTTACAGTGTTGTGGCAACACCAACACCTAAGGCCCCAATTTCTGCAGAGTATATAGGGCAGGCCCCTACTTTCAAACATCCAACTTACAAACAATGCCTATTTGCAAATGGAAGGAGACAACAGGAAGTGAGATGAAATCTACCCCTAGTAAGGGAAATTCTCTCCTGTAAGAGTTAATATGGGAAAAATGTTTCTCCTTTCCACTGATGCTTTATCACTAATCCTTGTTTCACTAAAAACCCCAAATTTTCTAAAAACATTTGTCATTGTGACAGAAAGTGAGGTGAAATCTTCTGAAGAGGAGCACAGATAGCAAAACAAATGTCACAGGGGTGATAACCCTTCCCTATGTTTTTCAAAAAGCTTAAAAATAGATTTTTTGGCTGGAGCTACACTTTAAAAATGTACCAGTTCAAAAATACAAACAGATTCTACTTAACAACAAACCTACAGTCCCTGTCTAGTTTGCACCGCCTGTATACTGCTGTTCAGAGTATATAGGGCCTGGGGGCCCCACGCCTTTCCTTTTTTTAATTTGGGTGCGGGGTTCCCCTTAATATCCATACAAGACCCAAAGGGCCTGGTAATGGACTGGGGGGGGGGGGTACCCATGCCGTTTGTCTCACTGATTTTCATCCATATTGTCGGGACCCGACATTACATTAAAGCCGCAAGCAGTTTTGAATGACTTTTATTCCTTTAAAAATGTCATTTTGTGCAGAGACTGTTCTAAGCACGGGAAAGACGCGCCACTTTACAGGCATACTATAACTATATACTATACTTGACACCCCCCCCCAGGTACAATATTTAAAGGAATATTTCACTTTTTTTTTCACTTCAAGCATCATTAAAATCACTGCACCCGAAAAAACGGCCGTTTTTGAAACTTTTTTTTGCATTGATACATGTTCCCTGGGGCAGGACCCGGGTACCCAAATCCTTTTTAGGACAATACCATGCAAATTAGCCTTTAAAAGTAGCACTTTTGATTTTGAACGTTCGAGTCCCATAGACTTTAATGGGGTTCTAACGTTCGTGCGAATTTTCGGTCCGTTCGCAGGTTCTGGTGCGAACTTAACCGGGGGGTGTTCGGCTCATCCCTACTGGGAAGGTTAGTGAAGGCAAATATGTATGAAGGACAAAAAAGGAGCATTAAAAGCTTACAGCATGCTTGAGGACAAAGAGGACATTCACAGCATAATACATATTACCATATAATCCTAATTATGGAATGAAGAAATTAATACAATACATTAGCAAACAATAAATACATAGAATATGATGTTAAAGGCCTTCTGCAGGACTTGAATGATGGCTTTTGCATGACGGACTTGTGTACGCTTGGAAAATCCAACAACAGACATTTGTTAGCGGAAAATTTAAAAACCTGCTAACCAACATTTGTTGGTGGAAAATCCAACAACAATTGTCCGATGGAGCATACACATTCTGCCAACAGCCTATCATCACACATCTCCCCTCGGAAAATCTGATCGTGTGTATGAGGCTTTAAGGGGGAACTCCAGGCAGAGAAAAAGGCACAAAAAAAAAATGAATACATCAGTAAAACTATTTTGTAAATGCAAGCAGCAGAAGCACTTGAATTTGGCTTGGTATCAGCCTCTTGTAGTCCCTGCACAGCAGTTCCCAGACTGGGGGCGGTAGAGCAGCACAAGGAGCAGGAGGAAGCCAGATCAAATATTTTGGGAGGGTTCTGGAATAGGCTTCAAGGACAGCACCGGCAGGGAATAAGGTTTAAGGCCTGTGTATGACAAAGTAGGTACAAACTGACATGGCTGGAGATATTATAATTTTTTTCTCATTCTTTTTTCAAAACAACACGTAACCCAGTTATGTATAAAACAAAAATCACTAATCCTGTATTCTCATGTTCCTGCCCCTCTCTGGGCTGTGGATGTGGGTGTGCTGGATCTCATCAGCATCCTGTTTTCGCACCGCTGTCATATGTGTGCACTTGCAGTCGCACCCCCCCTCGGTGGTCTATGCAGTTCTTATTGAGTTGTACTAATCTGTTCTTTTTCTACTTTATTTTTTCCACCTTTCTCTATTTCTTGTCCCTCACCTCAGTCTCCCACCCCCTGTTGACCCCTTCCCCTCTGCCCTCTCATCAGTAAAATAATGATCACGGATCCCCTCTGCTGGCCCCCATGGCTACGGTGAACCTACTCTCATTTAATGCCCCTGGTAAAAGACACAGTCTGTATAGAGAGCTGGGTCACTTGCGGAGTGACGTGGTTTTTCTACAGGAGATCCACCTCACACATACTACTTCAGTAAAACTTTTTTCCCAATACCCCATGTGGTACTATAGTCTGTCTGATGTTCACAAAGCAAAAGGTGTGGCCATTGGGTTCCGCAGGGGGACCGCGTTTACACTAGAGTCAATGTTAAGTGACCCATCGGGTCGATTTTTGTTTCTGAGAGGCACCTTGGGTAGTATGCCCTGCACTTTGGCGACTCTCTATTCTCCTAACCGTGACCAGGCAGGATTTATAGCCCGCACACTTTCAAAATTGAGAGACTTCTCCCGTGGGTGCATTCTCCTTGCAGGTGACTTTAACACACCCCTGGAACCTGCTTTAGACACATCCAGGGGGTGCTCTAGTCTGTCTCATAAACACTTGAGGTACATTCGAAAACAGTTGCACGAATCCCAGTTAGTGGATGCTTGGAGGATCATGCACCCACGGGAGAGAGATTTTACCCATTATTCACAGGTTCACCAATCCTACTCTAGAATCGACCTATTCCTTATCGACCATCACCACCTACCACTATTAGAGAAATCTGTAATTGAAACCTCCCACATATCGGACCATGCACCGATCCTGCTTAATGTTAAAATCCTGTCCTTACCCCTTAAATCCACCAACTGGAAACTGAATGAGGAACTTATCACTGATGAAATTGATAGGAAGCAATTGATGGACGACTTGTCTCTTTATTTCAAAGAAAACTCACAGCCTGACATTTCACCAGGGATACTATGGGAAGCACACAAGGCCCATATTCGAGGCAAACTCATAGAATTGGGAGCTAGGTAAAAAAGAGAACGTATGTTTCAGCAACTTAAATTACTTAATGAAATTAAACTGCTCGAACGCCATCATAAAGCCAACCAGCTACAGGCAACATTCCACACCCTGACTGAGAAGAGGGAAGAACTGAAATCCCTCTTACATATAGCTACCAAACAGCAGATCCAAATAGTGGCCCAAAGCTACTATGAATGGGGTAACAAGCCCAGTAGACTGCTTGCCCACTCCCTTCAGCAAAAGGAGACTGCTTCTTTCATAGCAAAAATTAAAAACCCATCAGCTAATATGGTACACGACACACCTAGTATAGCCAAGGAATTTAGGGAATTTTATCAATGCTTATATCATGTCCAACATTCAATTAAAGATCAAGGGGTTAAGGCAAAACTCATTAGTGAATACCTAGAACGAGCAAACTTACCCAGACTCTCACCCGACACCCTAGCCTCGCTTGAGGGAGACCTTACCACCGCGGAGTTACGTATTGCCTTAAAGGCCATGGCGACTGGCAAAGTACCAGGACCAGACAGCTTCACGGTGGCATATTATCGTTCCTTTGCAGAAATATTGCTACCCCGACTGACTGACTATGCCAACGTGACCTCTAGGGGTGCCTACCTCCGACCCGAGACTACTCATGCTCATATTACAGTCATCCCCAAACCCGGTAAAGATCCCAGTGACTGCGGTAGCTACCGTCCCATTTCGTTACTGAATATTGACACTAAAATATACGCCAAAGCTATTGCAAATAGACTCCTCCCTCTGATCCCACAATGGATTTCAAAGGATCAAACAGGCTTCATCCCGGGTAGAGAAGCAAGGGACAACTCCCTTCGCACACTCTCACTGATGTCGCATGTCCGCAGAACCTCCCAGCCCACCCTACTGCTCTCGACCGATGCTGAGAAGGCGTTCGATAGGGTGGACTGGGAGTTTCTCATGGCAACCTTGACCCATCTGGGCATTGGCACTTCTCTTATATCCCAAATCTCCGCGTTATACAACCACCCTACGGCGCAACTACGTATCAATGGCACCCTAAGTGACCCCTTTACCCTACACAACGGGACACGTCAGGGCTGCCCTCTTTCACCAATTTTATTTGCCTTATCACTAGAACCGTTCCTTTCTATAGTTAGACATAATTCAAGTATTCATGGGATAGTAGTAGGTAAATCTGAACACAAATACGCTGCTTATGCAGATGATATCTTGTTTTATGTACAACAACCCCTGATAACTCTCCCTAACCTCATGTCAGAACTTTCAATATACAGCACCATTTCTAATTTCAAAATCAATATGACAAAATCTGAAATACTGAACCTGTCTGTCCCCACCTCCACTGCGGCACATTTAAAACAAGCCTTTCCTTTTAGCTGGCAGGTGAGAAAAATGAAATACTTAGGCATTTTCCTTACACCCAACCCAGCCTCATTATTTCGCATGAACTTTATGCTACTCTTAAACACAATAAGATTTGACCTACAGAAATGGTCTCAACTGGCTCACTCATGGTTGGGAAGGATTGGAGTTGTAAAAATGAATATACTGCCCAGGGTGCTGTTTTTATTGCAAATGATACCATATGGCATACCGGTAGGCTTTTTTACAATCTTAAGTTCTCTAATTGGTAAATATGTATGGCATCGAAAAAGACCTAGACTTCCTCGATCCCTTCTTATTAGACCCAAGAGGGAAGGCGGCCTAGCCCTTCCAGATTTTAGGAAGTATTTCAGATCAATCATACTGAACAGAATCTCTGACTCGAAATACCACAGAACTACCAAGCTTTGGGTATCCCTGGAAATGGAACTTAGTGGCACAGATCTCTCTACACAAATATGGATATCTTGGAGATACAGAAATTTATCCCCTGCCACATCACCACTAACACGCTCCTCACTCATGACATGGGACTCTCTGTGTAAGGCATACAAGTGGCTACATAACTCTCCTTTGTTACCTCTTGCTGGACATAACTATTTCCCCCCTGGAAATATTGATCCCGGAACCCACACCTGGCACCTGGGCACCAAGACCCTGCTTCATCAAGTGACCAACCCCTCAGGTATAATACCTCTGACCACATTACTACCCAATCCAACCGTTTCAATTATGGACCAATGGAAATACCGCCAATTAGCAGCTTTTGTACATTCTCTTCCGAAACCCTTGAGATCTTTCTCAGACCTAACCCCATTGGAAGCTGCATTTTCCGAGGATCAACTGGTGGAGAAACCCATTTCCCACTTCTATCACATTCTACTAACACTGGCCTCCACTGGAATTCCCTCCTTCATTCATAACTGGGAACGAGACTTACAAACAGAACTGTCACCAACCCAAAGAACTGACATTCTCACATTGGCCCACACCTCCTCTGGGGCTTCCAAACTGGTGGAAGTAAACTACAAATTGTTGTCAAGATGGCATTACACACCTGTAGTGCTACATAAAACCTTCCCACAAATGTCTCCCTTATGCTGGAGAGGCTGTGGGGAAAGAGCAACACATGCTCATATCTGGTGGTATTGCCCACGGATACGCCCATTCTGGCTGACTATATTACACTGGATCAAGGAAATCCAGGGATAGGAGGTTCCCAATGACCCGTGGTTCGTCTTGTTTCACTGTACAGGTAAACCAGTAGGACCATACAAAAAATCCATAACACCACACCTTCTAAACGCAGCGAAAACACTTATACCCCAATATTGGAAAAAGTCGACCATTCCGACACTACGGCAATGGCTGGCGAAAGTAGATGACACTTACCACATGGAGGACCTGACTCTGGTCCTGCTGGTTTGCCTTTAAATACACTAAGGCGTATGCAGAAATTATGTCTCAATTTATGTAACAGGTTTATGGCTAAGAGTATCGCATAGACACAATTGGATCGAGGCAGATCCACACCTCCCCCCCCCCCCCCTTTCTCACTCCTATCTTTACTTTTCTTTCACTCTTTGATATTTCTTCTCCTTTGCTTTGTTTACACAAAACTGTTTATGGATATATACGTTATCAAAGGTTATTATGCCTTTATATTATCAACCTATACGATCCGTGTATTCAATTTTTTTCTGCAATATGTATCGGTTGTTATTTGTTGCATTTCGTGCTGTATATCTCTTTTTTCAATAAAAACGAATAAAAAAAAAATCACTAAATGCATGTTTAAATAGAACTAGGATAAGTACCTGAATCTTTCAAGATATTAGTAGCCTCCTGCAATCATCTGTGCAGCAAAGGTAGCATATTGAGCCCTTAGTGTTTTATTACTTTTCACAGTACATTTGTGCATTTTACAGAAAGGAAGAACATGGAGATTACTTTATCAGGTCCTGAAGTTTACTGTAGTGTTGTGTGCAGTGTTGATTGGGTGCTTGTGTCAGAAAAATGGTTCAGCAGAATAACAAATCCTTTGATAGGTAGCACAGTTCTAATATACAGGGCCAGGGGCGGGTAGGAGCTCTGGAAGGCTTATTCTACTTACTTGAAACCACACACAATAATACAAGTATGAAAATGTTTTTCATGTGTAACATCTTTATATAATGATTATTGGAAATTACATCTTTTGTTTTACACTATTTAATTACTTTGCTCATGGATGACAAAGTAAATGCACACAAGATGAGTGAAAATGTTCAGTCGAAGCTCAAAAACAAATTTGTACATCTAAGTCTTTAAAACTGTATAAAAGGAATCAAAAGGCTCCTGTGTGACAGTCTAAACAAGTCTCATATCCAGTTACTATGTGATTCAGTAAAAAAAAAAAAAAAAAAAAAAAACTTTGCTGACTAACCTAAATTTTCCTTAATTTAAGCATTACCGGCACCCCCTCCTAGACACTGCTGCTCACAATAGGAGTGTGGCAGTGCTGTCAATCCAGAAAGCAGTGGGCAGGACTAGGTGCAGCCAGCTGCTGCTTGGCAAGCTGCTGGATTGTGATTTAGCAGTGAAAATGCAAATAGTCTTGCCCCATGTAATGTGTTCTCACTCCACTGTAATGCAAGCAGGCACAATCTACACTAGTGTGATAACATGGCCCTGCATTCACAAGCAGTACAAAAGCATCACCCTGTAGCCGGGTGCCCTACTTGTTTAGAAGCCTTGTTTAGCTCCTTGTTTTAGCAGCCCACTAGCCATCTGTTTGCGCACTCTTAAAGAGACAGCTATACATGCACCACCTTACAGAAGGGCATAGGTGTGCGCAGCCTATTGCATTAGGGTGTGCACCCTTAAGGTCAAACACACATGTGTGTGTGGGTGTCTACATATATATGACCCTGGCACATTGATCTCCCTGCCAGGACAGTGAAAGAGAAGAGCATAAACACTTCTCTTATGGCAGAGCCGATAAGAGGGAGGTCTTTCCCCTGTTTCTGCTGCTACACAGAGCGATAACACTAATGTGCACGGGGTGATTAGGGTGTGCCTGGGCACACCCGACACACCCTGTGCGCACGCCTATGCAGAAGGGTCAAACTTAAATAAAGAGTATTCAGCGCAAATACAATAATATAACAAGTGGTGAACAATTGCAAGTTGACACTTAAGGTCAACTCAAATAATAACTCAACAGACAATAAAATGTAGAATAGTGCAGTGCAATTAGAGTTAATAGTCCATATAAATAATCCAATGATCCAAATAATTACGAAAAATATATGAACAGGTCAAAAGAAAAAACTTCCCAATGTGTAATGATGGACGAGACGGTAGAACGGTGATACAGATCCCTCCACCATAGATATTCAAGCCTCTCACCTCATACATTCGACCTGAGACGGGTCACACAGCCTGTTAACCCACACCCGGGGTGTTGATCTCAGAA
Source organism: Aquarana catesbeiana (assembly GCF_042186555.1). NCBI lineage: Eukaryota > Metazoa > Chordata > Amphibia > Anura > Ranidae > Aquarana > Aquarana catesbeiana. Next base: position 313,121,854 of record NC_133324.1, on the reverse strand, counting down.
AGGTACTGCCATTGTGCTCCAAAAAATATGAGGGTAGAAGAAGGGAACAATCTAGTGCTCTCCGTTTAAGAATATTTATTTGTATTAAAATGCAGAGAATTTACTTACAAGGATCACACTCCAACCGAGTGCGGGTATAAAAGCATATAACAATGTTTCTAACCAAGAAAATGGCCGCGGGTGACGTCAGACATGGCTCCTCCCCCCGACAATGTCATTCCTTTTTTTCAACTACATAATACCTCTTTTAATATGTTGAGAGTCTTTAACTCTTTTTATTTTCAGTGTATCAAGATCACTACAGACCATATTTTAAAAAAATGTGTCTATTGTCAGCACACTGTTTGGTTAAAAACAAATTTATTTCTGAGGTTAAACTGTGCATTCTCAGATTGTGAAAAATTCCTTTGTATTGGGTTAGAAAGGAAATACTTTTTCATGTTCAATCCCCGTATGAATTTTTGTACATTGACATGAGTTTGAAATTTATTAAGATTGCGAATGGGGGCAAACTTCAAACCTTTATCAAGGACTCGTGTATCATCTTCTGTGAGTGGAGTTCCACTTAAATTGAAGATCCCGGCTCCTAATGGGGCCTTTGCCTTTTGGGCTCGTCCCCCCCCCCCCCCCACATCCTCTCTGTCTTTTTTTTTTTTTTTTTAGATTTAACTGGCCATTTCTTACTGGGCCTTGAAGGACAGGGTGGTCTCTCCACTCCTCTGCCCACGCTGGAGTATGTGGAGGAGGTCCCCTCCAGGGGATCCTCTCCTGCCCTAAAAAATTATTATACTGCTAATCTTCCCAGTTGTCCTCTAAAGGGGCATAGCTATTATAAGTAGGGACCTGTGCTCCTCTTGCCTGGTGATGACCCCTTCCCCTTGTTGGTACTGGTCTCCATGGGGTTTCGTTATGGGTGGATGGCTGATATGCATACCCACCTCTAGTTGGGGTTTGGTAGTGATTACCTCTACCTCTACCACGCCCCCTAGTTTTGAAATCTCTATGACCCCTAGGTTTAGGTGTGGAGTATCTGACCTGGGTGTCATAAAATTGGTCAGCTGTTACCCAGGATAATTCCTGACCAGAATTCCCCTGGGTTGAGGCAGTAGATTCCACCACATTAGTGTCAATAGAAACTAACAGAATTATTCGGTTTTGGAATCATAAGAGATTGCCATTTAAAAACTTGCTTCCCCCCAAAGTCATTAAGATCTCTCAAAAACTTTTTTCTCTTTTTATCCTGTGTCTCCTTGCCCCATTTCATCATTTTGGTTTTCAATTCCCCTGATAACTGTATAAACTCAGTAGTGTCCTTAGAAGCCTCAATGCGGTCAGTGATTTGTTAAATTTGGCTTTCTAGCCATCTTTTTTTCCTTTGCTTACGAGATAATAATAATCTCAGAAGCTCAAGGCCTTTGCCAACAAAGAAGTCACACCACTCTTTATTGGACTCCTCATCAAACAGACCATCATTAGGGGGTATATCCCACCTTAAATGTCTGGGTACAATCTGAGCAGATAAATATTGTTCAAAGGACACAATGTCCCACCAATTTTTAATCTTTTTGTTAAACAGATGACCTAATTTTCTAAATGAAAAACTGAGATCTCCTTGATTCGTATTACCAGCAACTTTAGAAAATACAGCCGTTAATATAATTTCTCTGTTCTCTATATACGAAAACACATCCATTGTTTGCAGCAAAATATAAATGAATTAGAATAGTCAAACTTAAATAAAGAGCATTCAGTGCAAACACAATAATATAACAAGTGGTGAAAAATTGCAAGCTGAGACTTAAGGTCAACTCAAATGATACCTCAAAAGACAATAAAACATAGAATAGTGCAGCGCAATTAGAGTTAATAGTCCATATAAATAATCCAATGATCCAAATAATAACGAAAAATATATGAACAGGTCAAAAGAAAAAACTTCCCAATGTGTAATGATGGACGAGACGGTACAACGGTGATACAGATCCCTCCACCACAGATATTCAAGCCTCTCACCTCATACATTCGACCTGAGACGGGTCACACAGCCTGTTAACCCACACCTGGGGTGTTGATCTCAGAAAGGTACTGCCATTGTGTTCCAAAAAATATGAGGGTAGAAGAAGGGAACAATCTAGTGCTCTCCGTTTAAGAATATTTATTTGTATTAAAATGCAGAGAATTTACTTACAAGGATCACACTCCAACCGAGTGCGGGTATAAAAGCATATAACAATGTTTCTAACCAAGAAAATGGCCGCGGGTGACGTCAGACATGGCTCCTCCCCCCGACAATGTCATTCCTTTTTTTCAACTACATAATACCTCTTTTAATATGTTGAGAGTCTTTAACTCTTTTTATTTTCAGTGTATCAAGATCACTACAGACCATATTTTAAAAAAATGTGTCTATTGTCAGCACACTGTTTGGTTAAAAACAAATTTATTTCTGAGGTTAAACTGTGCATTCTCAGATTGTGAAAAATTCCTTTGTATTGGGTTAGAAAGGAAATACTTTTTCATGTTCAATCCCCGTATGAATTTTTGTACATTGACATGAGTTTGAAATTTATTAAGATTGCGAATGGGGGCAAACTTCAAACCTTTATCAAGGACTCGTGTATCATCTTCTGTGAGTGGAGTTCCACTTAAATTGAAGATCCCGGCTCCTAATGGGGCCTTTGCCTTTTGGGCTCGTCTCCCCCCCCCCCCCCCCCCACATCCTCTCTGTCTTTTTTTTTTTTTTTTTAGATTTAACTGGCCATTTCTTACTGGGCCTTGAAGGACAGGGTGGTCTCTCCACTCCTCTGCCCACGCTGGAGTATGTGGAGGAGGTCCCCTCCAGGGGATCCTCTCCTGCCCTAAAAAATTATTATACTGCTAATCTTCCCAGTTGTCCTCTAAAGGGGCATAGCTATTATAAGTAGGGACCTGTGCCCCTCTTGCCTGGTGATGACCCCTTCCCCTTGTTGGTACTGGTCTCCATGGGGTTTCGTTATGGGTGGATGGCTGATATGCATACCCACCTCTAGTTGGGGTTTGGTAGTGATTACCTCTACCTCTACCGCGCCCCCTAGTTTTGAAATCTCTATGACCCCTAGGTTTAGGTGTGGAGTATCTGACCTGGGTGTCATAAAATTGGTCAGCTGTTACCCAGGATAATTCCTGACCAGAATTCCCCTGGGTTGAGGCAGTAGATTCCACCACATTAGTGTCAATAGAAACTAACAGAATTATTCGGTTTTGGAATCATAAGAGATTGCCATTTAAAAACTTGCTTCCCCCAAAGTCATTAAGATCTCTCAAAAACTTTTTTCTCTTTTTATCCTGTGTCTCCTTGCCCCATTTCATCATTTTGGTTTTCAATTCCCCTTATAACTGTATAAACTCAGTAGTGTCCTTAGAAGCCTCAATGCGGTCAGTGATTTTTTAAATTTGGCTTTCTAGCCATCTTTTTTTCCTTTGCTTACGAGATAATAATAATCTCAGAAGCTCAAGGCCTTTGCCAACAAAGAAGTCACACCACTCTTTATTGGACTCCTCATCAAACAGACCATCATTAGGGGGTATATCCCACCTTAAATGTCTGGGTACAATCTGAGCAGATAAATATTGTTCAAAGGACACAATGTCCCACCAATTTTTAATCTTTTTGTTAAACAGATGACCTAATTTTCTAAATGAAAAACTGAGATCTCCTTGATTCGTATTACCAGCAACTTTAGAAAATACAGCCGTTAATATAATTTCTCTGTTCTCTATATACGAAAACACATCCATTGTTTGCAGCAAAATATAAATGAATTAGAATAGTCAAACTTAAATAAAGAGCATTCAGTGCAAACACAATAATATAACAAGTGGTGAAAAATTGCAAGCTGAGACTTAAGGTCAACTCAAATGATACCTCAAAAGACAATAAAACATAGAATAGTGCAGCGCAATTAGAGTTAATAGTCCATATAAATAATCCAATGATCCAAATAATAACGAAAAATATATGAACAGGTCAAAAGAAAAAACTTCCCAATGTGTAATGATGGACGAGACGGTACAACGGTGATACAGATCCCTCCATCACAGATATTCAAGCCTCTCACCTCATACATTCGACCTGAGACAGGTCACCCAGCCTGTTAACCCACACCTGGGGTGTTAATCTCAGAAAGGTACTGCTGCTGTGCTCCAAAAAATATGAGGGTAGAAGAAGGGAACAATCTAGTGCTCTCCGTTTAAGAATATTAATTTGTATTAAAATGCAGAGAATCTACTTACAAGGATTGCACTCCAACCGAATGCGGGTATAAAAGCATGTAACGATGTTTCTAACCAAGAAAATGGCCACGGGTGACGTCAGATGTGGCTCCTCCCCCCGACAATGTCATTTCCTTACAGAAGGGCCCCAATGAAAGCCAGCCAACACTGACAGTTAGGTGCCAGGAACTTTGCAGTCACCTCCAAGGGTACTTTTCTATCGAAAAGCCAGTGGCGTGCAAAACACACCTCAAAAACTTCCACCCGGTGCCAAAAAAAGTGCCCACACATAGAGAGTGAAACACAAAAAACGTGCAACGGGTGTACAGAGTCCTCCACTAGGGAAGGACCTTACCCTGATCCCCCGGGGCGTTAGGCTCCAGACAGGGACTGAGGTACTCAGACAAAGGGTCCACCCGGCCGAAACCAGGCGGACCCCCACAACTGGAAGGACTGCCGAAGCAGACCAACCCAAGTACAGTGGGGCTCTCCCGAAGAGAGACCCCTCAAAGGAGAGGGCGAACCGAGCCAAAAGGCTTATGTCCACCCCCTCCCAAGACTTTCAGAGTAGGCCCGAGGACCCACACCCTACTCGCCACACAGTGACAAAACGTGTATACAAAGACAACCAAAAAAAGACAAAAAGGTGACAAAGGTGACCCACCCCTTCCTGTCAAATCCACACCCCTTTCTGTTTAAGACCCGCCCTGTCATATGTAAACCACACACCTTCCTCTTTAGGCTCCACCTTTTCCTCTTAGAGCTCCACCTCTCTGTACATAAGTGCAGCACTATCAGTGCCCATATCAGTGCAGATTTATCAGTGCCCATCAGTGCAGCCTCATCATGGGCCACCAGTGCAGCCTCTTCATGGGCCACCTATCAGTGGCCATCAGTGCGGCCTCATCAGGGGCCACCATTGCAGCCTATCAGTGCCCATCAGTGCAGCAGATCAGTGCTGCCTTATCAGTGCAGTTTAAGAGTACTGCCTCATTAGTGGGCATCAGTGCCCATCAGTACAGTCCCATCAGTGCAGCCTATCAGTGTCCATATGAGTGCAGCCCCTTCAGTGTGGCCTCATCCGGATGCCACCGTTGCAGCATATACAGTATCTCACAAAAGTGAGTACACCCCTTACATTTTTGTAAATATTTTATTATATCTGTTCATGTGACAACACTGAGAAAATGCCACTTTTCTACAATGTAAAGTAGTGAGTGTACAGCTTGTATAACAGTGTAAATTTGCTGTCCCCTCAAAATAACTCAACACACAGCCATTAATGTCTAAACCATTGGAAACAACAGTGAGTACACCCCTAAGTGAAAATGTCCAAATTTGGCCCAATTAGCCATTTTCCCTCCCCGGTGTCATGTGACTTGTTAGTGTTACAAGGTCTCAGGTGTGAATGGGGAGCAGGTGTGTTAAATGTGATGGTATTCGCTCTCACTCTCTCATACTGGTCACTGAAAGGTCAACATGGCACCTCATGGCAAAGAACTCTCTGAGGATCTGAAAAAAATAGTTGTTGCTCTACATAAAGATGGCCTAAGCTATAAGAAAATTGCCAAGACCCTGAAACTGAGCTGCAGCACAGTGGCCAAGACAATACAGCGGTTTAACAAGACAGGTTCCACTCAGAACAGGCCTGGCCATGGTCGACCAAAGAAGTTGAGTGCACGTCCTAAGAGGTTGCCTTTGGGATATAGACATATGAGTGCTGCCAGCATTGCTGCAGAGGTTGAAGGGGTGGGGGGGTCAGCCTGTCAGTGCTCAGACCATACGCTGCACACTGCATCAAATTGGTCTGCATGGCTGTCATCCCAGAAAGAAGCTTCTACTAAAGATGATGCACATGAAAGCCCGCAAACAGTTTGCTAAAGACAAGCAGACTAAGGACATGGATTACTGGAATCATGTCCTGTGGTCTGAAGAGACCAAGATAAACTTATTTGGTTCAGATGGTGTCAAGTGTGTGTGGCGGCAACAAGGTGAGGAGTACAAAGACAAGTGTGTCTTGCCTACAGTCAAGCATGGTGGTGGGAGAGTCATGGTCTGGGGCTGCATGAGTGATACCGGCACTGGGGAGCTACAGTTCTTTGAGGGAGCCATGAATGTCAATGTGTACTGTGACATACTGAGGTAGAGCATGATCCCCTCCCTTTGGAGACTGGGCCGCAGGCCAGTATTCCAACATGATAATGACCCCAAACACACCTCCAAGACGACCACTGCCTTGCTAATTAAGCTGAGGGTAAAGGTGATGGACTGGCCAAGCATGTCACCAGACCTAAACCCTATTGAGCATCTGTGGGGCAGCCTCAAACGGAAGGTGGAGGAGCGCAAGGTCTCTGACATCCACCAGCTCTATGATGTCATCATGGAAGAGTGGAAGAGGACTACAGTGGCAACCTGTGAAGCTCTGGTGAACTCCATGCCCAAGAGGGTTAAGGCAGTGCTGGAAAATAATGGTGGCCACACAAAATATTCACACTTTGGGCCCAATTTGGACATTTTCACTTAGGGGTGTACTCACTTTTGTTGCCAGCGGTTTAGACATTATTGGCTGTGTTTTGAGTTATTTTGAGGGGACAGCAATTTTACAAGCTGTACACTCACTACTTTACATTGTAGCAAAGTGTAATTTCTTCAGGCTCGGTTCACACAGGGGCAACACGATTTCAGCGCGACTTTGTACGGCGACTTCAATGCGGCTTCAACGCGACTTCAGCGCGACTTCAGCGCAACTTTAAGCAAATTACAACGCGACTTCAAGTCGCCTCCAGGACAGGCGACTTTGGCTGTGGCCAATCACAGGATAATCAGCTCTCTGGGAGGGAGGGGTTTGCCTGGGTAAACTAAATTTTTTCCCTGCAAAGTCGCTTGACTGTAGAGAGAGATCCGACTTGGAGGCGACTTCCATTGATTTCTATGGTACAGGTCGCCTACCAAGTCGGATCCAAGTAGTACAGGGAGTACGCTCTGAAGTCGGAGCGACTTCAGTAGTGTCTATTAAGACGCTCCCATTCACTGTAATGTGAATCTCTTTCTGGGGCGACTTGGGGCGACTTGAGGGCTTACAAGTCGGATCCCAAGTCGTCCTAGTGTGAACCGAGCCTCAGTGTTGTCACATGAAAAGTTATAATAAAATATTTACAAAAATATTTTCTAAATCTGATACAGACCCTCCTTGTTCCAATTACAGACCTATATCTCTCTTGAACATTGATGTGAAACTACTAGCCAAAATATTAGCAAATAGACTGAATTCTTTCATAGGTAAACTAATACATAAAGATCAAGTAGGTTTCGTCCCTTTCAGGGGTGCAGGAGACAGTATCCGCTTGGCAATCCAATTAATCCACTTAGAAGAATCCTACCCTAACTCTGCAATGTTACTCTCTCCTGACATCCGTAAAGCATTTGACTCCATCTCTTGAGATTACATCTTCTATGTTAAAAAACAATTCATTTCCTGGATCTCAGCCCTACATACACATCTATCTGCTTCTACAAAATATGCAGGTCATATTTCTAAATCCTTTCCGATACATTGAGGCACTAGACAAGGCTGCCCTCTTTCTACTTTTTTTTCATTTTAGCACTTGAACCTTTAGCAATAGCTATTCGTAAACATTCTGACATTCATGGACTTCAACTGTCTACTTTCCATCACAAACTAATGATGTTCGCCAATGACATTTTATTGTTTATTTCATCCCCTCATACTTCACTTCCTAATCTCTTTACTTTACTAAAAAGCTTTAGTAGTATCTCCAATCTACAAATCAATTAATCGAAATCTAAAGCTCTTAACATTACCTTATCCACCACTCATCTTCAAACTATTAAAAATAATTATTATTTTACCTGGCCCGATTCTTTATAATATTTTAGAGTCAAATTAACTTCCAACTTCAACTCCCTTTTTAAAGCCAATTATCCACCTCTGTTTAAATCCTTGGTCTCTCTTCTCGCCTCATGGGAACTTCTTTCTCTCTCCTGGTAAAATTCATGTCAATAAAATGACTTATCTACCAAAATTGCTATATTACTTTAGAGTTCTACCTGTCCCTATCCCTAGTAAACAACTACAGTCACTACAATTAAAGATTTTACAATTCATTTGGAACCACCACAAACACAGACACCCATCTTCCACTCTATATCATACTCGTCTTAAAGGGGGCTTAGCTGCACCCTTCCTTAAACATTATTATCTAGCTGCACAGATATCACAACTTGCTTCTTTGCATACTACTTATGAACGCCCCATTTGGACATACCTAGTACAAATGGCCTGTTCCCCTCTCACCATATACAACATATTATGGACACCTCCATCCTTTCATCTCCAAATTTTTGATCTTTCCCTGAAACACCTTCTTCAAACATGGGATTCTGTTAAATACTCCAACAATCATATTTCCCCACATCTACCATTATCTGGCATACATGACACCCCTTCCTTATCCTCAGCTTATGGAAATCCTCTTGCATTCCACTGGTGGCGTCTCAAAAAAATTCAATACAGATATGATTTTTACTGCTTTGATGGTATTAAATCCTTTACTTTTCATTAGGAACACTGGAATCTACCAAAAAAAGAATTCTCATTATACCCAAATCCATCATTGCCTCTTTACCCTTGACATGACCCCAGATCGCATATTCAGTTTTACTCCTTTCACTTTACCACAATGCTTCCGAGGCTGTAGTGTCCTGTAGCTTCTCGTTTCTGGACCAAGATATATGATCTATTATGTTCAATTCTTCATATAACTCTCATTAAAAACCTTTGCGCTGCTCTCCTACACAAACTTGTTGTCAGGAAAGGCTTTCTGGGACTAGCAGTTCCACACAAGTGGGTGCGCGCTTGCGGGTGACTGTGCGTACGCGCATGCGCGAATGCGCGCCTATGCGTGTTCGCGAGCATGCGATTAAAATTCACTGTGACAAAGAAACCCTGCTGTCTGATCCACAGCGTTCCTTGAGAGATATCCGTATGTTCTGATCTGTTCCTGTGAAATCTGGCTTGCCTTGTGACTACCCTTTGCCATCCGCCTGCACCTGATCCCAGCCTGTCCACGACCTTGCTCTTGTCTGATCCTCTGGCTTATCCGTACCAGCCTGTTGCCAACCCGGCTTGTTCTGTAACTCTCCTTCAGCCTCCTGTACCTGCTCCAGTGCTGCCCGCCTGTGTATGACCCGGCCTGTCTGACCTTCCTGTGTCCCAATCCCTGGGACCGTCTTCCTGCACCTTGTGAGTGTCTCCCTGCTTTGCCTGCTTCAGCTTCCTGTCTGCTGCATCCCACCTGCTGTTCCAGTTGTCTCAGCACCATCCGAAGCTCCAGATCAGCCATCCAGCTGTTGATCCTGCTAGGCACTCGTGCTGTCCTGTACTCCTGTGCCTCCTACCAGGGGCCGCGAGTCAGGGATGTAAGAGAGGCCTCCCTCTGCATATCAGGCTCAACAACCAGGTACGTGACACTTGTTCCACATCTAAATATCTGTAAACAAAAGCTGATCTGATGGGATTTGTTTTCTTGGCGGCACCACAAACATTAGCCAAAGCATGGAAACTGAAATCCGAATCTCTGAAGTCAAACAACGCCTCTTAGGTACTATGTTTTACGAAAAATTGATCTCTATCCTCAACCATAACCACACTAAATCCTTAAAAGTATGGGAACCGTGGCTTGATTATATCAAATACTTGAATATTATTATTATATTATACAGGATTGATATAGCGCCGACAGTTTATGCAGCGCTTTACAGCATTAGGGCAGACAGTACAATTACAATACAATTCGATACAGGGGGGAATCAGAGAGCCCTGCTCATTAGAGCTTACAATCTAGGAATATTGATCATTCCCTTCTTTCTCTCTGACCAAACTTTTCAACTACTACTGTCAACACCAATATTGGTTCCACGTGGGATTACCTCCTTCTTGTTCCATTCTTACTAATTCCCCCCCCCCTTTCTCTTCACTACTTTCTTTTTATCCATTTACTTATATATTTTTTACAATCCTAATTCACCTGACCTCTATGACTTGGATCTTTTCTGTTCAATTTTACTTTTTTCACTTTGTTATGTATTATATGTTCTTATTCATAAAATTGTATGATACATTTAATACTATATTGCTTCTTGCCAGTTGTTATGTTATTTGTCATTTTAATATTCTAAAACTGGTATTTATTTATTGAAACTCAATAAAATGTATTGTAAAACAAAAAAAAATTCAGAATAGAGATTAGAACAAATAGCAATACACATTTTTAAACATTTATATAAATCTTTGTTAGAAAGTAAATGTTTACTTCTTTGGTGCACTACCATGGTGTAGGTGGAGGGAGGGGCATGTCAATCTCTACTGTGTATAAGCCCACCATGGTCACGTGGGCTGCCTAGCTGGTTAACATGTAGGTGGGTGCAGCGTGGTGTGGTGGTAATAAGTCACACAGTCATGTGCAGTATAAAATGTGTATTGCAGAAATGCAGCAATGGTTCAGAACAAACCACTCATGGTTCCCAGCAACGTGACCACAGCAGATTTCGGCTGGACTGACAGTGTCTGCTGAAAGGGGCAGAATGCGGCCTGGCTGTCTCATGCCCAATCAGAAAGGTATCGAGAAGAGTTGCAACCCTATGCTTTCACTCCTCGTCAGGAGCCTTTCCCTGTCACAAGTGCTGTCCCTAGCAAGTGGGGTACCTTTCCCAATTCTACCCACTCACATAAAGCAAGCCAAATCCAGGAGCCAGGGCCTTTAAAAGGCTCTGCCTGATCCAAGATGGCTGCCAGAGTCACATGGGGTGACAGCAGCCAACCAGATCTCCAGTGACCCAGGAACAATATTCCTCATGACTTCCTCTCACCCTGCACCTGCCTACAAACAGGAGGAAATGAACAGCTTGTACAATAAAAAAAAAAAAAAAAAAAAAAGGAGCATTTGCATTAACTGTGGGAACAAGGGAGCCAGATGTTCTCAACTTGCAGTGGGGACATAGTAAAGGAGGGAGTGCAATCAAAAGGCAAGCACATTTTTTGTTTACTCCACATATAACATTTACTCTAATTCCTATGTTACAATGCACACAACTCAATACACGATACAAAGACAGATTTTAATAACTTGGGTTCAATTAAACTGTCACTGTGGAACTGTTCTTTAGGTTAGAAAAAGCCACTAATAACGTCCCTTCTGATAATGTGATCAGTATTATATTCACATTATGGAGGTATAACTTCCTTGTGAATGTTATCATCTGTATTGTATTCACAAAATTCTGGTATAATTGGAAGCCACACCATAAAACAAGCCAGTTAAATAGATACCATCATTGCTAAACTTGACATAATTGTACAGTATTCTCAATGAAGTTCTTCCAGAGCACGTTGAATGCAGAGCGCAAGTTCCTAAAATCCCAAGGGAAAGGAATATCCCTGTATTTTTCAAGCTCAGCCCACATAGACAACACTCTGCTGCACTTATCTATGACTCAAAGCCATCAGCAAAGTAACTCTGTAGGAAGATGTGCATTTGTTCCATTGTGTGCAATTATATCGCTAAGATGGATGTCAGATATTAAGTGACAGGGAACTGTCAAATAAGACCTGCAGACAAATTATTATACATTTGTTTAAATTGTACTGTGTTTTCAGAGAGTTTGGTTAGGCTGGTTTCTCAAGGAATTTTAACTTATATGTTGCCTGCACTGCAAATGTAGCATGAATAAAGGAAATGCCACTGAATATAACCAGCCAAGCAAAAGTCACCTGTTATTATCAGGAGGGCTGATGTAAGGAAGTTTAGGGAATTGATCTTATCTGGACTTTGTCAGGGCCTTTTCAAATTACAATTCATCATCCATCTGTAAAGGTACTGTACATAAAGTCATGAGATGATACTCTGATGTCTATGATCATCACACATGACTGATGCACAACAATGCTTTGGATGAACATTTGACCAAAAGAGTTACAAAAACTGCCAAAGATCCTATTTGGGACCAACAGCATCTTCAATTGCTTCCTGCCTCCTGTCCCACCTATTTCTATTTGAAACACATGTGAAGCTTGGCTGAGCCGAGTTATCATGTGTGCATAGGTGTGCGCACAGGGTATGTCGGGAGTGCCTGGGCACCCTTAATCACCCCGTGTGGTGCATATTTCCCCTGTTTAGACTCCCGATATTTCACCAAATGAAAAAATGTTCTTCTTTTTTCTCCTAAATAATTGTAAAAAATGAATTAAAATACAATTGTAAGAATTAATAAAAAAATAAATAATAAAAATATAAACTGATACTGTCCACTGCCCTACTAACACCAATCTCTGCCCTTATGACACCATCCACTGCTCTACTGACACCGTCCACTGCTCTATTGACATTGTCAGTATATATAAACATGCACACACATGCATATGTGTTTGAGCTTTGGGGTGCACACCCTAATGCAATAGGCTGTGCACACCTATGCATGTGTGTGTGCGTGGGCTGGCCTGCAACAGTGTCTGCGAGCAGTTGGGCTAGGGCACCCTAAGTGCAAGGAATCCCTATACCTTGACGGCTGGAGACCATCACAGGGTCAGATTCAGCACACTACAGCACTCTGACAGGGAGATCAGCGATCTGACAGGAGGATTGCAGGGTCAGCCAATGATCAATCCAGACCTGTAGCCATTTTATACAAGCTGCTACTCCTTCACCAGTCAGTGTGCAGGTCCAGTTGGCCAACATTAACAACTAATGAACAACAACTACCGTACATACCATACGGAACCAAGAGCATTGTGATGTGGATGGGAACACCACTAGAACAGAGGAGAATCCACCAACTGTCATGTGACACATCTCCCACACAGTCATTGCTTTCTATGTAAATCCAGCACATGATGCAGACCATTTTCTGTCTTCCAAACTCTGATGAAGAGGAATCCCCACGTTAGCCATTGATTCAGTCATTGATTCAGCCTATACCCTTGCATGGGTTTTCTAATCATTTCCACAATTTTTTCAAATGATAATATTGTAACCTGTTTTTATGAACACGTAGTAATTTTCATTTTATTTGTTTATTTGTTTAGAATAAACTTTATTTATCAACTTGATTCATGCGTTAGGTCACGCGCCTCCTTTCTCCCTCATCACCCAGAAATCAAGGCAGATTGACATTCTGTCAGCGGGGAAGGCATTGATCCTGTGTTTCCACAAAGCAGGAACATGAATCTATGCCTTCTTCTAGTACAAGCATCTCACACAGTTTAGTAAAACTGATGTTAACCCCTTCCCAGCCAGTGTCATTAGTACAGTGGCAGTGCATATGTTTAGCACTGATCACTGTATTAGTGTCGCTGGTCCCCAAAAAGTCTCAAAAGTGTCAGTTAGTGTCCCAACTGTCTGCCGCAATATCGCAGTCACATTCATTACTAGTAAAAATGAATAAATAAATAAAAATTCAATAAAAATATCCCATAAAAAAGGGAATAGTTAATGCGCTACCCAAAAAGAAAATAACAAGTGAGCTGCTACAAACATGTGACAAAAATGTGAGCTACAATACAATTTCTTTTAAAAATATCCCATAGTTTGTAGACACTATAACTTTTGCGCAAACCATCAATATACACTTATTGGGATTTTTTTTTACCATAAATATGTAGCAGAATACATATTGGCCTAAATTGATGAAGAAATACATTTTTTTTATTGGAAATGTTTTATAGCAGAAATTAAAAAATCTTGTTTTCTTTTCAAAATTGCCTGTCTTTTTTTGTTCATAGCGCAGAGGTGATCAAATACCACCAAAAGAAAGCTTCATTTGAGGGAAAAAAAGACATCAATTTTATTTGGGTACAGTGTCACAATTGTCAGATAAAGTAATGCAGTGCCGTATCGCAAAAAATGTCCTGGTCATGAAGAGGGGTATATCTTCTGGAGCTGAATTTGTTAAAGTACCCAAAAAAACAAAAAAATTGCAGAACATATATAATGAATCAGCAGTAGGCCCTATGACAGTTACCTCTAAAATTAAATGCTGATGGACAGAGGATAGCCAGATAAATCTGATCATTTGAAAGCTGTTGCAGTACTTCCTTGCTCCCAAATCTGAATTTTGTCAATCTTAAGCAGACAAAAATGCCTGAACCCCTGGGCAAAGATCTTCTAAGGTCTAGACAGCAACTTCTACCCATCTTCTCTGCAACCCTCTTCAGGCTCTTTCAGTTCAGCCCAGCTCCTTTCAGGATGCAGTCCAGCAAGGTTTCTCAGCACATTGCTCATGCTGAGGCCAAAGCTAAAAAGTAATGGGACAGCAAACAGAAAGGCAGTTTACCAATAAAGAAATACACCAAAAACAAATCTTGGATAATAATTGGGCACGGCTGTTTATTGTTGGTATAAACGATATACTGAGTAAATAAATAACATTGCAAGAAATGACAACACTCAAAGCAGCTTAGCCACCATGGCTCAAGCTGTATAATAAATAATTCAAAACTTTAAACTTCCCAAAGATACTTAACGTCCAATTATAACACTTTCAGACCCAGCCAATAAAATTCAGGCCAACTTGAATAGTATTTCAGTATTTCAGTATTGACTTCAAGGTGACACCACCACACAATATCGGCCGTGACAAAATAAAATTCTTTTTTTTTTGGGTGGGAGGGTGGGGAGCACCATGGCTGTGCCTCCTGAGGTGAATGAGCCCCCAGTCAGGGAACCCCCTTTATATAGACAGGCACAGGTGGTTCTGGAATATTCTGAGACAAGATTCACATGGCCTAACCCTAGTAAGCCATGTGACATCACCTCAAACCAGCCAATCCTAACCAGGATCTCTGCATGCCTAAATAAACTGTGGCATGACTCACATGGCCTAACCCCTATAGGCCATGTGACCTCACCTCAGGCCACTAAACCTAAACAAGGCTCCCTGCACGCTTCAGGCTTGCAGGGGGGAGCCTTGAAACTGCTTCCTGCCGTAATCCCATGAGGAAAGGGAACTGCCTCTTCCCCTTTCCTTTCATGGGACAACAGACAGGAAGGCAGTTTACCAACAAAGAAATACACTAGACACAAAGCTTGGATAATATTTGGCCACGGCTGTTTATTGTTGGTTTAAAAGATAAGATATATTGAGTAAATAAATAACATTGCAAGAAATGACAACACTCAAAGCAGCGAAGCCACCGCGGCTCAAGCTGTATCATAAATAACGCAAAACTCTAAACTTCCCAGAAGACAGGTGGGACTAAAACCCTGCACTGCGGCCCATTCAATACATCTTTGCAAATATACAACCGTATTAAATATATCCAGCCCTATGTTAGTCAGGTTAGTCTGAAAAAATAATCAAAGCCTGTGAAAATGATGCCTTAAAACGGATAATATATGCTAAATATTAAATCTAATGTTTTTATTTGTCCTATGTCATTCCCTCCCAAATGAATAATCAAAATATCAGGAGAGGGGAGAAAATGGTGCAAACAACCCAGTTCAAAAAATAGATCTGCCCACAGCATACCTCTCCTCCTGCTCTAAAAAACTTTAAATCTAGCTAGATCAAAGCTTAAATTCTCAGAGTATACCCTGTTGGCTGCTCTGCGCTGGGCCCAAAACACGAAGGAGTGGCCAAGGATCCATCAAACTTGAGTATTACCTGAAATGGGTCAAATGTAAGAATTAGGTTTGACATATAACTTATAACTGTTAGACTTCCATTTCCCCATCGATGGATGAGTCTAAACCAATTCTAGATGCCTCAGTAGCTGCCCCAATCCGAAAAGAGTGAGACCTAAAGTGCTCCTGCAAACACAATATAGAGAGGCATCTTTTGAAAACATTGAGAAATTGAAACCTTGTAAGTGCTGAACCATCCACATGTATAAACAAAAAAGACCCTGAATGAGGCCTGATTCTTAAATGTTCTGGTAATAGTCTGACCAGACAGAATGAGGAGCCACTGTAGGCATACAGATGAACCCACCTACTCTTACCCAACTGATCTATTTTAGACAGTTTAATAAAATAATTTAAAACATCATCCTGAATAATTATGTCTGCCTACTGTAAACCATACTTACCTACTTTATTATGCGAAACCAACTCAGAAAATAATCGAAAAAACTGCTTTAAACATCACTGCTTCAAAATTAGAAAAACACACCTGAATTGTTGAATCACAGGTCTTTTTTAAAATACCCGCAGTAATAGGCTTCTGCCTATCCACATTAAAATGACCTTTTTTATAACCCTTTAGGGCCTGCTTAACAGAGAAAAAACTTGAACAAGAAGGTAGATTCTGTAACTTTAAAAAGAAGGACACTCCAGACATAACTTTATTCTTGTGAGACCATGAGTATTTCTTAACAAACAAATGATTTAAAAATATAATTATCAAACTTTCAGAAAAAGCATTATGATTCTTATTTAATGAATCCAAAAAAGCTAACCACAAGAACCAGGCCAGCTGATATCCAGCCCAGGTTGCAGGTGCTACTGAATTCTTCATATTATCCGCAATTAGTTCTAAATCAAATCCCATAGATGAGATGGGCACTCAATTACTACTGCATCTGCTTCTGGCAATAGGCAGAAAAAACGGTCCATCTGTAAGCGAGATAATGAATCTGCCAGATCATTCTTTTTCCCCGCTACATATCTTGCCTTGATCCATATGTCGAGGCTTAAACATTTAAAAAAATTAAATAGCGAAGAAAAATAATGACTGGCGGAGACTTAGATGACAAACAATTAATTGCATAAACTACCCCACTATTGTATGTACTGACCATAATTTGTCTGTTCCTAATTCATAGCCCCAGACCTCAAGGGCTACATTATAGGAAGGAGCTCCAGTAAGACTATATTCTTCAAGTAACCTTTTACCTGCTAGCAAGAATTCCAACTACTCGCGCACCAGTGAACTTGCCAGATGGCTTCCAAACCAAGAACCTGTCGCATCTGTAAGTAGTTTGAAATTTAAATGCAGAATAAAATCGGGTTGCCACACTGCTTTGCCAATAAAATGTTCAAGAAATTGTACCCTTACTAAAAGGTCTTCTCTCATGTCATGTGTGACCCTAATGTGTGAAAATATGGATTTTAAAATGGAGATTGACATATATAATCTCCTGGAAAAAATTTACCGGCATAACCCTGGTAGCAAAAGCTAGTAAGCCTAACAGGCATTGCATCTTCTTTAACCACTTCAGCCCTGGAAGATTTTACCCCCTTACTGACCAGAGCACTTTTTACAATTTGGCACTGCTTCACTTTAACTGACAATTGCGCGGTCATGCAATGCTGTACCGAAACAAAATTTGCATCCTTTTTTTCCCACGAATAGAGCTTTCTTTTGGTGGTATATGATCACCTCTACGGTTTTTATTTTTTGCGCTATAAACAAAAAAAGAGTGACAGTTTTGAAAAATATTTTTTACTTTTTGCTATGGTAAATATCCCCCAATTAAAAAAAAAAAAATTCTTCATCAGTTTAGGCCAATATGTATTTTTCTACATATGTCTGGTAAAAAAAATCGCAGTAAGCGTATATTGATTGGTTTGCGCAAAAGTTATAGCGTCTTCAAACTATGGGAAAGATTTATGGCATTTTTATTTTTTATTTATTTTTTACTAGTAGTGGCGGCGATCTGCTATTTTTAGCAGTATTACGACATTGTAACTGACAGATCGGAGACTTTTGACACATTCTTGGGACCATTCACATTTATAGAGCGATCAGTGCTATAAAAATGCACTGATTACTGTATAACTGTCACTGGCAGGGAAGGGGTTAACACTAGGGGGCGATCGAGGGGTTAACTGTGTGTTCCCTCACAGTGTTATAACTGTATGGGGATGGGACTAACTAGGAGAGATGACAGATTGCTGTCCCTACTTTGTAGGAACACATGATCTGTCTTCTCTCCTCGGACAGCACAGGGCTTTGTGTGTTTACACACGCAAATCTCTGTGCTGGCTCTCGTGCACGCGATCATGATCTTTAATGCTGAGAGCAAGATGATAACCCAGCGGAGAGACTTTGCAAGGCAATGTTCCTTTAAAACATGTTTCCGGTATGTTTTGTAATCTAGCATTGTTTACATCAGCTGGCAAACGACTTCAGAGCTTGATAATGACGATTGAGCGCAATTAACTAAAGGAACAGTAGGTGGCACCCAAACTGAAGCAATAGTATTATCTGTATTTAAATTACCCCTTGCAGCCTCACCAACTTGGCTTCCACTGTCTAATTCCTGAGTCAGTTTAGTTATTAAGCTAGTTAAATTAGTTAACAAATGCACAGATATTAACTCACCAGCTCCTAGATTCACTGGGACTTCCGCCTGTTGCTGTGGCTGGGCACAGACCACTGGAATGCTATGGCCCCCTCGCTGTTCCCCTTGCTCTGGGGGTGCCTCAATAAGCAAGGGTTTGAATGGACCAGCGACTGCTCTGCTAGCAATGTCGGCATCTTCAGGCATCCTTGGTTGCCTAGGAAACTCCTCCTCTGGTCTTCGACAAGATGGCCACCGAAACGCGGCTCTTCCACTGGCCCCTCCTCCCATAGCTTGGTGCCTGTGTGGCTGCAACTGCTCAGCGTTTGTCTCCGCTGATCTGTGAGGCAGGGAGTGTCTTCTGTGCAGAAAGTGCTTCCTCTTTGCTTGCCCTTCAACCCCACCGGAGATGACGCTGCCTTGCTCCCTGCGCTCCAGATCTGCTTGCTGAGGGTCTGCCTCTACTTCCTCTTGCCGTGATGAGATGTGCCAACCTTCCTTTCCGGTCTGCGATACTGCCTCAGTGGCGGCGGCAACGGCCACGGGAGCCACTTTTTCTGGAGCCTCTTGACCCAGAGCTCTCGGTAGGTGCAGACAGTGGCGAACCCAGTCTTCTCCATCTTCTTCACCCGCCCACTTGATAAGCCGCCTCAGAAGGCTCATTCATCTGCCCCAGAAAGCGCCTTTTGCTCAATGGAGAGAAGCCCTAGAGCACCACAGCTTAGCTTTCCGAGGCGAATGAGCCCCCAGTCACAGAACCCCCTTTATATAGGCAGGCTCTGGTGGTTCTGGAATATTCTGAGGCAAGATTCACATGACCTAATCCTAGTAATCCATTTGACCTCACCTCAAGCCTTTAAACCTAAACAAGACTCCCTGTGTGCCTCAGGCTCGCAGGGGGAGCCTTGAAATTGCTTCCTGCCATAATCCCATGAGGAAAGGGGGGTTCCTAGAAACCTCTTTCCCTTTCCTTTCATTCTTCACATAGGCCTCCCTCCCAAGGAGATGCATCCAGGGAGAGAGAGTTGCATAGTTGCCAACATTGCAAAAAAAAATTTGTGGGACACTTTTTTGGCTGTAGGCGGAGCCGTATAATAATCAGGGGGCAGGGCATGTGTTTGTAGGAGTGGCATAGCAATAAAAAAGAAACCTGCGGCGTTCAAATGGGCGTGGTGTACGTGAAATAGTGGGCGTGGCTTAAATGGGCGTGGCTCAAAGGGTGTGTGGTTAGAGTCTGAGATGAATGAGGGATTGAGAGGGAAAGGGGGAGAGAGGAAAGGAGGGACAGCAGGCCCAGATCCTACACAAGAATAGAAATATGTGTATTCTAGAAAGTTTAACAATCAGCAGATAAAGATACTCCAAACACCTGGTGTTAGCGCTTCAATCATCCCGGAACTATGATTGTTATGGTGTCAAGATGATTGAAGTGCATTATTTTTATTATTACATTGTAAAATAAAAGGAAATCATTCAACTCACCATAATGTCGAATCAGTGGGATCCCTGAGCATGTCACTAGCCACGTCGCCTGCCACCAGCAGAGTCCTTCCTTGCATCAGGTGCCCCAGGCAGAGTCTGTCCTTGCATCAGGTGTCCCCAGCAGAGTCCGTCCTTGCATCAGGTGCCCCCAGCAGAGTCCCTCCTTGCATCAGGTGCCCCCAGCAGAGTCCCTCCTTGCATCAGGTGCCACCAGCAGAGTCAGTCTTTACACCAGTGTGCCCAGCCTCAATCCTTAAATCAGTGTCCCAGGCAGAGCCATAGTTACCCACTCCTCCCCCTGTACATAGTTTCCCCTCTCCCCCTAGTTACCCCCCTGTACATAGTTACTCCCCTGTGCATAGTTACCCCCCCTGTACATAGTTACCCCCTGTACATAGTCCCCCCACTTTACATAGTAACCCCTCCTGTACATAGTTAACCCCCTCCTGTAAATAGTTAACCCCCTCCTGTAAATAGTTAACCCCCACTCCTGTGTATAGTTAACCCTCCCCTCTCCTGTACATAGTAAACCCTCCACCCTCCTGTATATAGTTAACCCCCCCTCCTGTATATAGTTAACCCCCCTCCTGTATATAGTTAACCCTCCCCCTCCTGTATATAGTTAACCCTCCCCCTCCTGTATATAGTTAACCCCCTCCTCCTGTATATAGCTAACCCCCCTCCTCCTGTATATAGCTAACCCCCCTCCTTCTGTATATAGTTAACCCCCCTCCTCCTGTATATAGTTAACCCCCCTCCTCCTGTACATAGCTAACCCTTCCCTCCTGTAAATAGTTAACCCCCCTCCTCCTGTATATAGCTAACCCCCCTCCTCCCATATATAGCTACCCCCCCTCCTGTATATAGTTACCCCCCCTCCTCCTGTGTATAGTTAACCCCTCTCCTGTACATTAAAGTTAAATTGCTGCAGAGACAAGAGCCAGTGGCGCCACTACAGCTGATGTCACCCGGTGCGGAAAAAAATTGGTGTCACCCCCCCTCCACCAACTATCACCCCCCTTCAGTACCCCCCTCCTTCAGTAAAGACCCCCCCACTAAGTACAGACCGCCCCTCCAGCAGTATAGATCCTCCTCCCTCAGTACAGACCCCCCCACTGAGTACAGACCCCCTCCATCAGTTTAGACCCCCTCAGTGTAGACCCCCCTCATCAGTATAGACCCCCTCAGTACAGACCCCTCTCCCTCAATACAGACCCCCCTCAGTGCGGTCCCCCATCTATCAGTATAGACTCCCTCAGTGCAGACCCCCCTCCATCAGTGGAGACCCCCTCAGTGCAGACCCCCCTCTATCAGTGCAGGCCCCCCTCAGTGCAGACCCCCCTCTATCAGTGCAGACCCCCCTCTATAAGTGTAGACCCCCCTCTATCAGTGCAGACCCCCCTCAGTGCAGACCCCCCTCTATCAGTGCAGACCCCCTCAGTGCAGACCCCCCCTCTATCAGTGCAGACCCCCCTCAGTGCAGACCCCTCTCTATCAGTGCAGACCCCCCTCTGTGCAGACCCCCCTCTATCAGTGCAGACCCCCCACAGTGCAGACCCCCCCTCTATCAGTGCAGACCCCCCTCTATCAGTGCAGACCCCCCTCTATTAGTGCAGAACCCCCTCAGTGCAGACCCCCCTCTATTAGTGCAGCCCTCCTCTATTAGTGCAGGCCCCCCTCAGTGCAGACCACTCCCTCCATCAGTGCCAGTGCAGACCCTCCCCTCCCATAACGCCCCCCAGCACACGTCCATTTGTCAAGAGCAGAACTGAGAAGGAACTCCAGGAACGGCCGGCACCGTGTGTTCAGTGGAGAGGGGAGGGGCCGATCCGTGCAGCTAACTCCGGCTTCAGTATTGTGAGAGGAGAAGCCGATTCATTGGCTGCACGGATCGAGCCCCCTTCCTCTCTCCACTGAACACAAGGGGGAAGATCTAGCGGCGGCGCCAGGGGGCATTTTGCTGGAGCCAGCTGCTCCAAAAATTAAAAAACAAACATTCCCAATTTTCCTGATGAAAATCCCTATTCGGAACAGCCTCCGATCGGGACGAGGGTCCCAAAATCGGGATTGTCCCAGGAAAATCGGGACTGTTGGCAACTATGGAGTTGTGGAAGTGCTATCAAACATGTATCACCTCCCCAGGCCATACGTCTGAACAACACCATCAGGGATTGTCTGAGTCACATAAATATTGAAGACATCGTAGTTAATTCTTCCCACACTGACTACTAGAACTTCCTTCTACAGAACGCAGAAAAAGTAAACATTAGCTCAAACTGATTACAGCCTAGCAGCAAAACATTCTAAGTTTATTACAGACAAAACTACATAGGATTGGATCTTTGCCAAGGGGGTTTAGGCATTTTTGTCTGCTTAAGAGGGACAAAATTCAGATTTGGGAGCAAGGAAGCACTGCAACAGCTTTCCAAGGATCAGACTTATCTGGCTATCCTCTGTCCATCACCATTTCATTTCAGTGGTCACTGTCATAGGGCCTAATGCTGATTCATTATATCTGTCCTCTAATTTTTTTGTTTTTTTTGGGTATTCTGCACACTTTCACCACTTCAGCTTCAGAAGATTTACCCCTCTTCATGACCAGGCCTTTTTTTGCGATACGGCACTGCATTACGTTAACTGACAATTGCACGGTCATGCAACACTGTACAAAATGTATTCTAGTAGTAGAGGAAGAAAGTTTGGGGGGAGTTTCAAAAACTTTTCATAAACTTAAGTTAAGTTAAATGGGGGGCGTGGCCTGAACTGACACGAAGATGGCTGCTTAATTCCTCTGCTCCCGCCATCGCATGACCTGAGCATAACTTACAGGAGGCTCTGCTGATCCAAATCCGCCATAAAACATGGGGACCGCGTCCAGGAACACCTCAGCCTCCCGTTCCCGTTCCCCGAGGGGAAACCCGGAACACACGGAACACAATATCCCCGAAATGTTCCGGACGGGCCGAGGCAACATGGCGTCATCCCGCCATAGGAGCTCACAGGCCGCAATCTCATCTCAGCAGGAAACACCGTCCCCCGCTCCACCGGTCAGCTACCAGGGGGAACTTTTGCCGGAGGAACAACCCCACCACCAACTGAACTTGAATGACCTGCGGATGATAGCCAATGACATAAAGGACACACTGTCGGCGGCCATATCAGAACTTCGTTTGGAATTCCGTACCTTGTCTGACAGAGTCGCTACGGCTGAACACACGGCTGAACAACAAAGCCTTCAACTGCGCAAAACCACCCGCCATGTAGATGCACATACCCTACAGATGAGGGATATGCAGAGACACCTCGAGGATCTCGACAATCGGGGCAGAAGACGTAACCTGAGGGTCCAGGGACTCCCGGAGTCGATTGAAGGAGATCGTCTGACCCCATCAGTCATCAGCCTATTCAATGGCATTTTACACAGGCCCTTGCAGACACCTGTGGAGTTTGAAAGAATCTATCGCGCACTGCGACCCAAAGGAAGGGACACTGACCCACCCAGGGATATAATATGCTGCCTGACCGATTACAAAGTCAAAGAGGATATTCTCAGACAGGCAAGAGGAATCCCACAGCTAATACATGAAGGAAAACCTATCCAGATTTTCCAAGATCTGTCTGGCATCACTCTTCAGCACAGAAGGGATCTAAAACCCCTATTAGATACCCTTCACGCCAAAGGTATTAATTACAAATGGAAGTTCCCCTTCTGCCTGGCTGCCACTTCGCAAGGTCGCACTGCCTTACTCAAAGTGCCTGAGGATCTCCCTTATTTCTGCGAGACCCTCAATATCCCCGCGGTAGAAGTACCTAACTGGTACGCGGACTTTCGCCGCTCAGCTGTACGGAGAGAACAGCACCATGACACACCTACGGACACCGTGTCTACAGGACAAAGAAGGAGAAGATCACCCTCCGCCTCAGCGTATCATGGCAACCGCCGCTCTCAGCACCGTGATCTCGGAACTGCCGACTCCCCCACATCCAGGAGAGCCAGAAGAGATCGCTAAGGCCTCAAGGCAGTGCTCCATCTCACTTTACAGTTTAATTCTTTGTTTATGGGGCCGCGTTAGGCTCTCTCTGTTTTCCAATACAGTTACCTGATGTTAATTCTCGGAAGATAAACAGTGAGTACACATGCCCTGTGTTAAATATGTTTACTGTTGGGTTTCAAAAGAAACTCTAGCTAATGTGCCGCGTTCGCGAGCATCTCATAGAGCGAGTGACAGACTACAACTACCACAGTGCAATGCAAACCGGAAGTGTGAGGAGATCCTCATCCCGGATGCGGAACCTTCCATGCCCGCGCACAGCTGAAAATGAGCACTAGCCCGCTCACCAACACAGCGTCGGAAGCAATTACGCGCTACGGCCATGGTCTCAGCTCATCCCACCTACCTGACACACGAACTCGCAGCCGCTGACATACTCCGGGTACAAAAGGACGACAGACGGAACCATGTCACCGATCCTCACGACCTACGTCATCATCAGTCGCCTGGCAACACATCACGTCACCCGGATTCTACGGTTGATTTGCTCTCCATGACAGACTGCCTCAGAGATACCGCCCGCAGAGACGCTCACCATACAGCAAAGGGCCTCATTGTTACAACGGTACCTTATTGTTCAGCGGCCTGCTTAGTAACTGATGGGACACCCCACTCACTCCGGTAGACCAACAGGACCCACTTCTATCCACCTTAACCATTAGGCCCTAGGTGGGAGTGAACCCCTGACTACAAGAGGTATTTGGTCATCCCTCTTACACTCCCCAAAAGGCTCACGGGTCACATCTAAGGGCTTTAGATATGAAACTCTTAGGTGTAAGCACTGTGTCCTAGATTCTCCCATCACAAGGGATACAGGGAGGGTAGGGATATGCTACTATGTACCGGGTGTCACTCTGCAGTACCCTCGGACCCGAGCACCTTTAAGCTACGGAGCTTGACCTACAGGTATACCCGGAGTTTAATTTTTTGTGTGCCTATGTGCTCGTCATCCTAAGCAATTGTAGGTTATTCCACGCTTGATCTGCAATATTTGCTGTTCAAACAGTGGAATCCGCGTAACTTCCTCAGTAATGGCAACCCTGCATGGTATGCAGTAGCGCGCTCCTGTATTTACCCAGGACATCTTCCCACCGATGCGGACGCGACCCCAGTATTCTGACTAACATTCCGCAGAGGTTGCTACTGACGAACTTGCACGTACTGTACCTCCTTCTGGAGCAATTATTGAAGTTATAACTAACGGTTCAATATATAGATTGTTGTTTGTATGCACATTTACGTTGGCAGCAGTCAGACACTCATTCCATAAAGGTTCTTCTCACACCTCCCCATTTACCCTCAATCTGCCCAATGGTCGTACGGTGGCGGGACACCCATTCCTTCCTATCCCTTACCAGCTCTCTCGTGTCGGGTATACTCCAACCCCCACACAGCTTCGGAGTTGTGTGCTGACCTGTGCACAACGGGCTGTGCATGACCCCGGGGCTGTACACTACCGATCCTTTACTGTACAGTGAGGACACGGGATATTTTAATATCCCTGTGAACTCATCGGTTAATTTACAAAGTTCCCAAAAACCAAACATAACCTGAGCGCGTCTAAAAGCATACAAGAAACTCTTCGCAGACCTCACCTCCCCCCCTCCGCTCATCTTCCCTTTTAAATTTAAGTTTTTTTTTTTTTTTTTTTTTCTCTCGGTCCTTTGTCTCTAACCACGACGGCAATAATGGACACCACTCATGCAACAAACGCTACGACGATATCACACCCACCCCTGAATCTCCAATCCATCAATATTCGGGGCCTAAATACGCCCGAAAAACGCTCCCTCCTACTTGCCTCACTACGTAAGTCTAAAACACATATAGCCTTAATTCAGGAAACTCACTTCCGAACTGACGCTATCCCCAAATTACACAACAAACAATTCCCCACAATCTACCACGCCACAAACGACGAAGCAAAGTCAAAAGGTGTCTGTGTGCTCATTGCAAAAGATTGCCCATTTATTGTCTCAGACACACACAACGACCCAAAGGGACGCTTTCTCTTCCTAAAGGGTACCCTATACGGAAAAAAAATTACAATTGCCAATCTATACACCCCAAATGCACACCAAGTTCCCTTTTTCCGAGACACATTGCAGCTTCTCACGACATTTAGCTCAGGCATGCTAATAATCGGAGGCGATTTCAATGTACCCCTCAACCCAGCCCTCGACACCTCTAATGGTCACTCCTCCATCACATATAGAGCCCTCCGTGCCATAAAACAACAACTTAACGACCTACTAGTGCATGACACCTGGCGCACTATGAACCCTAATGAAAAGGATTATACGTTCTTCTCTGCGCCACACTCTAAATACTCTCGAATCGACTATTTCTTTATATCACAAGACGATCTCCCACTGCTGAAACACCCCACTATAGAGCCGATGGTTCTATCAGATCATAACCCAATTACACTGACCCTTCACCTTCCCGAAAAGCCGAGGCGCTCCCACATATGGAGACTAGACAACTCCTTACTTGCGGATCTGGATTCTACAAGTAAGGTTTCCCAACACCTCACAGATTATTTCACAAACAACGAACCGGGTGATACCTCGCCAGACGTGGTATGGGCCGCACATAAATGCGTCATAAGAGGCACACTGATCTCGATAGCAGCACACCGAAATAGGCTCAGGAAAGCTAAACTGGAAGAACTGACTACACGCATTTCTCAACTTGAACAAAAACATAAAAAATCTCTGGCGGCTGAAGCACTCACAGCGCTAACACATGCTAGAACTGAACTACTGAATGAATTACACACCAGGCTTAAACGAAAATATACGTTGCAACAAAAATGCTTCTATGAATACGGCAACAAATCGGGGAAGCTCCTAGCGAGGGCCCTACAAGCTAAACGTGCGGCCCACACCATACACACGATCAAAGACCCCACAGGCAAACCATTTGTGACTTTGGGAGACATAGCGAAACAATTCGTGAACTACTTCACAGACCTCTATAATCTACGTTCCACCCCACACACCGACACCCCAGAAGATAGACAGACAACAATCCAAACATTCCTTTCCCAATACGCTCCCACGCCCCTCACATCAGAAGAATCCGACGCACTAGACTCCCCATTGACGCCAGACGAAATCACTCTAGCACTAAAGCAGATGAAACCAAGTAAAAGCCCGGGTCCTGACGGGCTTACTGTAGCGTACTATAAATCTTTCTCTGACATACTCATACCCCCCTTAGTTAAAGCGCTGAACAACCTCTCACCCCGTAGTATAGCATCTAAGGAAATTTTAGAAGCTCATATAACACTTATTCCCAAACCAGGTAAGGACGCTACCATGGTCTCCAACTACCGACCAATTTCCCTTTTGAATGTCGATATTAAAGTCTATGCCAAAGCTATTGCCAACCGTCTGTTACCAATAATTCCCAAACTAATATCCACAGATCAAGTTGGCTTTGTCCCGGGAAGGGAGGCCCGGGACAACACCACTAAAGCCCTAGACATACATTACTGGATGACCACCAATAATATCAAAGGTTTTTTCCTATCGTTGGATGCGGAGAAGGCGTTCGACAGGGTTGCATGGGACTATATGGAAGCCACTCTACACTCTATAGGCCTCCCACTCCAACTGATTCATATGATTATGGCTTTGTATTCCTCACCCACTGCGAAAATAAGAGTGAACGGGCACCTGTCGGACGCCTTCTCCGTCTCCAATGGAACGCGACAGGGCTGCCCCCTGTCCCCCTTAATCTTTATCCTCACGATGGAACCACTCCTTCGCAAACTCAAAGAAAACCCTAACATCAAAGGGGTGGAAATAGACCATAAACAATTTAAACTTGCGGCCTACGCAGACGATGTCCTGTTATTCTTAACGGACCCAATCACCACTTTGCCTAACCTTCTTAAAGACCTTGCTATATTTAAATCTCTATCCAACTTGCAAATTAATCTAGCTAAGTCCAAAGCCCTTAACATCACCTTATCCACCGACGTAGTCACCCAATGCACGCAGAATTTCCCTTTCAGTTGGGAAACCCAGGCCCTCACGTATCTAGGCATTAAAATACCCACCACACTGACAGAGATCTATAAATTGAATTTCCTACCTATCCTAAATACTATACGTACAGACCTACAAAAATGGACCTCGGGTCCGTTTTCATGGTTTGGTAGGGCAGCTGTCCTAAAAATGAACGTGCTCCCCAGACTGCTATACCTATTTCAGACTGTACCCATACAAATTCCCACGGCCTTCTTCTCCACCCTCAAAAGGCTCTGTAGAAATTTTATTTGGTCCTCCAAACAGCCCAGGTTAAACTGGAAAAGATTAACAAACCCCAAGCCACATGGGGGATTAAACGTTCCAGATATGCAAAAATACTACTGGGTGTGTCACCTAGCCAGAATTGTAGACTGGCACGCCAACAATACAAGCAAAGATTGGGTCTACATTGAGAACGCTTCCACCCCGCTACCGATCTGCACGTTACCATGGATCAATCACAAAATAGTACCATCACAAGCCAAACTAAATCCATTCATCAACTCCACGTTAACAAATTTTACAGCAGCTTGCAAACCACTCAAATTGAAACCTTGCCCCGGCCCCATGACACCTCTGGAAAACAACCCAGAGTTTACCCCAGGAGTACACACTCTCTACCCGGCGACAGATCCCAACAGATCACGACTAAAGATACACCAAATGTTCCACAATGGACATTTCCTGACGTTTCATGCCCTAACCTCCAAGTTTTCAGACTACTACATCCCCTTCCACAAATACTTGCAAATACGTCACTTTATCTATAGTCTCAAACCCACAGCAGCCCTGCACAGAGATCTTACGCATTTTGAACTATTGTGTAACAATCCTGAACCCCAAAGACACCTCATCTCATCAATATATAAACTCCTATTCCCAACTGATGAACTTAAAACTGATGACTCAATTAGAAGATGGGAGCAGGACTTGAATATAGACCTCTCCGTAGAGGAGTGGCAGCGAGCTCTTTATCATATGCACAAAGGTTCATGCAATATATCAACTCAAGAAAATCGATACAAAATCTTTACAAAATGGTACAGGACCCCAGATAGGATTCACAAATATCAACCTGACTTCCCTCCCCTATGTTGGCGATGCAAAGCATCGAGAGGCACACTACTCCACATATGGTGGGACTGCCCTCTTATCCAGAACTACTGGATTGACATCCACCGGTTGATTACTCAGATAACGACATTCACCCCTGACTTCACCCCGGCACAATATCTGCTCCACCATACCTCTCTCCCACAACGCACATATAGGAAATCACTGGTTCTACACCTTATCAACGCGGCAAACTTATGTGTCCCAGTACACTGGAGATCCACATCTCCCCCCACCATAACAGAATGGATTCAGCGGGTTGACAAGGTGGCTGAAATGGAAAGCCTTATTCACCAAACAGCAGATACACCAACTAAATACATGAACATCTGGGCTTGTTGGACCCACTTTAAATCGTCCCAAATACAGGTTAGTCCAACAACCCCCCACCCCACAGACTTAAGGGGTTCCACAAACACACAAACACCTGCATAAATCCATAACCTAATACTTAACTACCATTACTCTCTGTCTCCCCCCCCTTCTCCCCAATCCCCCCCCCCCACATCACTACATCACCTACACACTAAAAACTTTTAATCTTCTGAGGTACTACAAATGCGACCCCATACGTTGGGGAGATACCACTACATCAGAACCAGTTCCCTGGCCTGAGGTAGTACACCACTGACTAACATTCTCAGGTACTCCCCCACCCGGGCACAGCTAGTGCCCATATAGGGGTGCTCGGGTGGGAATGGAGATATTTCGGCTGGGAAAAATCTCACTTAGACATGGTATCTTACACCATAGGGATACCTTAGATATAACACAACTTTCACTCACGATTCTGATTCTCATTCTATATGCATTGGGTTTATTTTATTTTTTATTATTAACATTTTTCAATTTTAGTTTTATTCCGACTCCTATATACGGACCATAACAGGTTCAGCATATGCCGATTCCTACTGCATTTAATGTCATGCCAAGTGATATATACAATAGCCAAATATGATGTAACTATCAACTTTACTCATTGCCAACATGTAACATGTGCATATACCCGTTTTCCTTGTTATACTTTTGTGAAAACTTAATAAAATATTTTAAAAAAAAAAAAAAAAGTTAAGTTAAATAAATAAAACATTGCATTGATATAATTGGTATATATTGATTTTTACACTAAATTTGAATATTTCCTGTTTTCAAGCAACTGAATAATCAAAATTGACATGCCTTTAGAATGGTATTTATGTAGCTCTGAATGTTTTAGACAGTGTTCTCAATCAAGTAGTCTCTTTCGCCTAAGTTCACATCGGTTCGATTTGGCAGGAGGTTTGACATGTCAAATCGCCTGCCAAACCGGCGGCTTTTGCCGGCAATAGCACTGTCCTGCACTACTTTTGGCGACATCGGGTGCGATTTCAATAGACATCTGTGCAGGAACCCACACAGATGTCTGTCAAATCACCCCCGAAGTCAGACTGCATTGCCGGGTTGAAATTGTGCGAGTTCAGCTGGACTCGCACGATTTCTAACCCGCAGCAATGTGAACCTAGGCTGAAACTGGGAAACAATAGAAACCACAGGTGGCAGATTTCTGTGGACCACTCACTTTCTTACTATTTCTTTTATTGAACGTTTACAAATTTACTACACTATTGACACTTTTTGACCAGCATTCATTTGTGTGATCAGTTTTGAGGTGTAGAGCACACATACTGACATCTAGCATACACTTTTTTTGCAACTTTTAACAAAATCGTTAATGGAAGATTTGAATTACAAATTAAATAACGTTTTCAGATATAAACTATATTGCCAAAAGTATTGGGACGCCTGCATTTACACACACATGAACTTTAATGGCCTCCCAGTCTTAGTTTTTAAGGTTCAGTATTGAGTTGGCCAGGTCACTCATTGAGTTGAGCTATAACAGCTTCAACTCTTCTGGGAAGGCTGTCCACAAGGTTTAGAAGTGTTTCTATGGGAATGTTTGACCATTCTTCCAGAAGCACATTTGTGAGGTCAGGCACTGATGTTGGACGGGAAGGGATGGCTCGCAGTCTCCGCTCTAATTCATCCCAAAGGTGTTCTGTCGAGTTGAGATCAGGATCTGTGCAGGCCAGTTAAGTTCCTCCACCCCAAACTCACTCATCCAGGTCTTTATGGACCTTGCTTTATGCACTGGTGCGCAGTCATGTTGGAAAAGGAAGGGGCCATCCCCAAACTTTCACTTGTCTCTCTACTAAGCTTAGTGATGTTGCTGTTCCTGGCTGCTGCCACTGGCACTTAGGGCAATAGACAAAGGAGCTGTAGCAATACTGGGTGTCAAGGACCAGATCTGAACCAGCAACCTCTGCAGTGTCTGGCTGTAGCTCTTCTTGCTATGCCACCTGAGATGCTGGACAGCTCCCTGTTTTGAGTCCTTGGACGATCTTGCCTTGTATCTTGTTTCTGAACCTTGAACTGTTTGCTCCTCTCATGAACTTCCTGATTTAAAGTGGAGTTCCACCCAAAAAAAAAAAAAAAAAAATCATTAATGTGCATGAAAAAAAATAAAAAAAAATTGGAGAATTTTTTTTTAAACTCACCTCTTTAATGCCTGTTGCTCGGGGGTCCCTCGTAATCCTCGTAAGCATCCTTCGGCGCCTGGGCTCCTGACGTCACTTCCCTCGGTGCAGGAAGGGAGATCAGCTCTGCCCCCCTCTCTCTAGGCAATCATCTGGGACACGTGACAGGTCCCAGATGATTGCGCGGCCAGTCAGGACGCGCGGCTCGTGCATGTGCAGTGGGTGCCCAGCTGTGAAGCCACAGCCGGACGCCCACAGTTAAAATGCCGGTGCCGCCGAGCGGAGGGGGAGACGAGCAGGGCTTCGATCCCCCGCATCGCTTGACCCTGGGACAGGTAAGTGTCCGATTATTAAAAGTCAGCAGCTGCAGTATGTGTAGCTGCTGACTACAAATACTTTTTTTTTTTTTTTTAGTGGTAACTCCGCTTTAAGCCATTTCTCTGCACATCCTGTTTGCCAGTTTGTGCTCTTCTCCAACCAATATCTTGCTCCTTTTACTCCTGCAGTTCATATCTCAGCTACCGCTCCTCACCAATCTTTGGCTTGTTACTCGACTAATGCTCCTGCTTGATCCCAACCTGCAAGCATTTGTTATCGATCTTTGACTTGTTCCTTGACTATGCTTCCACTTGATCTCAAGCTGCTGCCAGACCCCAGCTTGCTCATCTCCTGGTGGGGCAATCCTGAGAACTGTGACCTGGCACTAGCATGCAGCAAAACCCTTCTCCACCATCAGAAGTGCTGGTGAAGATGGTTTAGTGCTTAGACCCCACGCCTCCGGTGAGCCCACACCATTTGACAGTGTGACCTGTTCATATACTTATCCTGCTGGTCAGTGGGAGTCTCTCTACTGCTAAAGCTATTGGTCTCTGAGCCTGACCAATGACTGTGACACTGAGTTATAAATATTTATATCCCCCTGGCCAATCACTAGGAGGTTTATTGGCAGTGGTGCATGCTGGAGAAAGATATTAATGTTTTGTGAGTGACCTGGTGAATGCACTTTCTCCCCGGACTGTGGTCTGGAGAGGAGAGTGGGGTGCAGTAGAATTTGTGCTGACTAAGCAAGAAGCCTGTTTAGGGCCTAGCACAATTCCGCAAGCTTCCCTGCCTGGTTAACGAGGGTAGAGCACCCAAGGTAGTGAGCCAGGAGAGAGGGTCCTGCTAGAGGGAGATGGAGTCTACTTTCAGAGGATCCTGGTATGCCCTTGGATAGAGAAAAAGTGTGGCAGAGTCTGGACCCCATTTTTCTGGTGGTTCCCAAAGCCCTAACCCTCTCTGCCTGTATACTGGAGCAAAATGCATTTGGTAAAGACTAAAGTGACTGGTGCCCCTTTGAGGTCATGGATCCACCCTGGGGTAATATCAACATTCCCCTGCTCTGGGAATTCCCCCTTTTCCCAGCAAGGGGGGTTGTTACACTGTCATCCTTGTATAAAATGTTTATGTTAAAATAAATTTTACATTTAAAATGGATTACAATCTTATGGAACAAATCAGGGGACACAGGCATTTTATGGTGGTTGCAGCACTAGAAAAGAAGGGAGGTAGGAGACATGGGCTGCAAAAAAAATGAATATACTACTTCTTCTCTTTCACAGAATTGCCAGTTTAATGATTTGGGAACTTGATAGCATTTTCCTTAACCACTTCCCTACCGTGCATAGTGATATGACGGCGACAGGAACCCTTTGTCCCTCAGGGCCGCTGTCATATGACGTCTTTTACTTCCTGAGCCTCTAGGGGGCATGCGCCCGCCGCGTCGCTAGGCACCCAATGCACATGCCCGGCACCCGCGATTGCCCGTAAACACAGCAGATCCGTAGATCCACGTCCTGTCAGAGGAGAGGAGACCGATGGTGTGTTCCCAGTACAGAGGAACACAGATCGATCTCCTCCCCTTGTGAGTCCCCACCCCCCTATAGTTAGAATCACTCCCTAGGAAACATAATTAACCCCTCGATCACCCCCTAGTGTTAACCCCTTCCCTGCCAGTCACATTTACACAGTAATTAATGCATTTTTTATAGCACTGATCGCTGTATAAATGTCAATGGTCCCACAATAGTGTCAAAAGTGTACCAAAAAGGGCCGGCGCAATATGACAGTCACAATAAAAATCGCAGATTGCCGCCATTACTGGTAAAAAAAAAAATAACAATAAAAATGCCATAAATTTATCCCCTATTTTGTAGACGATATAATTTTCAATATACGCTTATTGCGATTTTTCTTTACCAAAAATATGTAGAAGAATACATATCGGCCTAAACTGAGGACATTTTTTTTCTTTAAATTGGGATATTTATTATAGCAAAAAGTAAAAAATATTGTGTTTTTTCAAAATTGTCACTCTTTTTTTGTTTATAGCGCAAAAAATAAAAACCGCAGAGGTGATCAAATACCACCAAAAGAAAGCTCTAATCGTGGGGAAAAAAATTATTCCAATTTCATATGGGTACAGTGTTGCATGACCGCGCAATTGTCATTCAAATTGTAACAGCGCTGAAAGCTGAAAATTGGTCTGGGCAGGAAGGGGGTGAAAATGCCCTGCATTGAAGTGGTTAAATATTGTAAGCATGGTAAATATAGAGACAGTTGGATACCTTAAATTGATTCATGTAATAACCTTTGAGGAGTAGGAATCCTCATCATCTGTTCTATTCTATTCATATTTTTTGGGTTTAAAGCAGACTAAAGTAAAAAAAAAAACAAAAAAAAATGGCAAGCTGGCTCATTATTGCAGAAGAAACATACAAGGTACCTCACAGGTATTGAATCATTGGAACAGAGGTAAGTATTCTGTTCTTTGGATGCACTTTAAGTGGCAAACATTTCTGTTTGTTCTAGTATTTACTGAGATAGATATCAAAATAGGCTGCAGATCTTAGCATATTGGTGTACAACCAATCATAATACTGTACTTTTGTTTAGTAAGTCTGTATATCTTTATATACCGTATATACCTGTATAAACCTTTATCTCATGGTCTCTGAATATTTAAAGTATATGTACCCCTTATCATTGTCATTTTTTGTCTGCTAAATATACTGTACATTAAAAGTGTTGTGTTTTAATTTTTCAATAAGTGCAAAATATACTTTTGGGTTATGCCAGAAATCTTGTGAGTTGTGCTCTCTGCCTTTGCACAAGGAAGGGTTTTGGAGATGCGGAGAGGTCTGTGTTCTTTGTAATCCATCATAAACTGGTAGGGTTAACAACACATTTGTAAAGGGGGGGTAGGTTTTCTTTCTCCTGTTTATAAGCCCCCTGGTATGTTCAGAAATGGATTTATCTGTGCAACCCCTGAACAAGGTTATTTAGTAGGTGGCACGAGCAGGGCCGGACTGGGAATAAAAACCAGCGCTGGAAAAAATGTCATACCAGCCCCATAGCATTATTATACCATCCCAACAGCATAACTTCATTATTTTCTTGTTCATAAAAGGGAAAACCATGCATTTTAAAATACATTTGAAGAGCGTATTATATATAGATAAGACAGATATAAAAGCACATAGGGATATATATATATATATATATATATATATAACAGCAAATTACAGTTAAAAGTGGTAAAAGTGGAGCAATTATCAAGGGGGGCACCTGGGATGTGGGAATGAGGGGAGACTCTGATGACCAGAGACGACCTTCCGCAGAAAGAATACACTAAGGTAAGGGGGTGGGTTATTGATATAAGGGAGAAACCTTTATATCAGTGCCCCCTTACATTATTGT
This sequence comes from Aquarana catesbeiana, assembly GCF_042186555.1. Lineage (NCBI taxonomy): Eukaryota > Metazoa > Chordata > Amphibia > Anura > Ranidae > Aquarana > Aquarana catesbeiana. The sequence goes on along the minus strand of NC_133324.1, from coordinate 313,086,366 downwards.
ATTCACTCCCCCCTTTATATCAGTGACCCCCCCCTCAGACTGGCCTGGCGGTGCTGTCACTGACCTCCTCTCGGGTGCACCTTGCAGGGCTCAATCATTCGGCTCCAGCTTGGTGGCTCTGGTTTTCCTATAGTCTCCTCTCCACAGGTCACACAAGTCTGACTTCTCCCATAACCCCCTCCTTGCGGCAGTCTCCATTCTTGACTCCTCTCCCACAGAGACTGCAGACATGATATAAGGCAAGAGATGGTCAGAGGTTGCGGACATGATACAAAAGATGGTTAGAGGCTGTGGGCATGGTACAGGAGATGTCTGAGGCTGTGGGCATGGTACAGGAGATGTCAAGATGTCAGAGGCTGCGGGCATGGTACAGGAGATGTCAAGATGTCAGAGGCTACGGGCATGGTACAGGAGAAGTCAGAGGCTGTGGGCATGGTACAGAAGATGTCAGAGGCTATGGGAATGGTACAGAAGATGTTAAGATGGCAGAGGCTGCGGGCATGGTACAGGAGATGTTGGAGGCTGCGGGCATGGTACAGGAGATCAATGCAGCCTCACCAGTGCCCTTCAAATTCAGCCTCACTGTGCCCATCAATGCAGCCTCACTGTGCCCATCAATGCAGCGCCTCTTCTGCCAGTCCATGCAGCCTCACTGTGCCTATCCATGCAGCCTCGCTGTGCCCATCAATACAGCCTTGCTGCCCATCAAATGCAGCCTCACTGTGCCCATCAATGCAGCCTCACTGTGCCCCTCAATGCAGCCTCACTGTGCCCATCAATGCAGCCTCTCTGCCAGTCCATGCAGCCTCACTGTGCCCATCCATGCAGCCTCACTGCCCATCAATGCAGCCTCACTGTGCCCATCATTAAAGCCTCATGGTGCCCATCATGGCAGCCTCACCACCCATTAATGCAGCCTCACTGTGCCCATCATTGCAGCCTCACTGTACCCATCAATGTAGCCTCACTGTACCCATCATTGCAGCCTCATTGTACCCATCATTTCAGCCTCACTGTACCCATCAATGCAGGCTCTCTGCCCATCAATGCAGCCTCACTGTGCCCATCATTGCAGCCTCACTGTGCCCATCAATACAGCCTCACTGTGCCCACCATTGCAGCCTTACTGTGCCCATCAATGCACCCTCACTGTACCCATCAATGCAGCCTCACAGAGTCCATCATTGCAGCCTCACCATGCTCATCATTGCAGCCTCATTGTGCCCATCATTGCAGCCTCACCGAGCCCATAATTGCAGCCTCATCATGTCCATCATTGCAGCCTTACTGTGCCCATCATTGCAGCCTGACTGTGCATCATCATTGAAGCCTCCCCGTGCCCATCATTGCAGCCTCACCGTGCCCATAATTGCAGCCTCACTGTGTCCATCATTGCAGCCTTACCATGCCCACAATTGCAGCTTTACCGTGCTCATCATTGCAGACTTACCATGCCCATAATTGCATCCTTACCATGCCCATTGTAGCCTTACCGTGCCCACAATTGCAGCCTTACTGTGCCCACAAATGCAGCCTTACCATGCCCACAATTGCAGCCTCACTGTGTCCATAATTACAGCCTTACTGTGCCCATAATTGCAGCCTTACCGTGTCCACAATTGCAGCCTTACCGTGCCCATAATTGCAGCCTCACTGTGCCCATAATTGTAGCCTTACCATGCTCATTGCAGCCTTACCATGCCTATAATTGCAGCCTTACCATGCCCACAGTTGCAGCCTCACCGTGCCCATAATTGCAGCCTTACCATGCTCATTGCAGCCTTACCGTGCTCATCACTGCAGCCTCACTACTGTCAGTGCCTGGCTGGATTACACACAGCAGGCATCCATCTCCCGCTGTGTCACGGAGTTCAATGTGAAATGTTCTGCCTCGCTGCCTGTGACAAAAGTCCCGCCCTCCTCCTAGACCAGCTCGTGTGATAGACAGAACACTGTGTCTATCACACAAGCTGGTCTAGAAGGAGGGCGGGACTTGTGTCACAGCCCAGTTGAACTTTTCACACTGATCTCCGTGCCTGCTGTGTGTGAGTGTTACAGGAGGAGGGGGGATTGCTCCAGCCGCCCACAGCGACGGCTTCGCTCAAAGCGGCCCCAGGGCAGGCAGCCTACCGGGAAATGTCCCGGTATCCTGGTAGGCCAGTCCGGCCCTGGGCACGAGCTGGAAGTGGAGGTCAGATAATGTGGACAGAATGGACAGGATTGTTTATGTGTATACCTGTAATGTGCATGTCAGTTTTTGGACTGCAATGTTAAAAATAATTTGATTCCAGTAAAAGAACTGAAAATGATACGCAATTTCTCATTTTTGAATTCTAACCACTGCACTACCTGCTTGGAGTTTGCATGTTCTTCCTTTGCCTGGATTTCCTCCAAAGACACTCCAAAGACATGCTGGTAGGTTAATTGGCTCCTTTCTAATTGGCTCCAGTATGTGTATGTATGAATGTGAGTTAGGGACCTTAGATTGTAAGCTCCTTGGGGGCAAGGACTGAATGTACAATATATATGTGTAAAGTGCTGTGTAAATTGACAGCGCTATACAAGTACCTATAATAAATAAATACCTTAAAGAGGCAGAGAAAGCACTAAGGGAATGTTATAGCAGCTGGCTCAGGTCATGAGTGATAAATATATCAATGGATCCGCGCTCGTGGACTGACTCCCACCTGCAGCCCCCCTAGATAGGAAGGGAACACCTAAGTGATCCCCCAAGAAATATAAATCAAAGGATAGGGAGTGGCGCTGTGTTAGGAGTGTAAATAAAAATTAACAAAAAATGAAAATGTGTGAATAAAAGTGTAAAGACAGAACGTGTGAAATTCTTTGGTGTGATCCAAAAAATTACTTCCAATAAACTTTTTTTATATATATATATACCCTTGTGTTAGTGCAAAAACACCTTGATCTAGTGGAAATTAATATTATATGTGCAAAGAATCGCAAATATCAAGCAGCACCTCTAAATACCATAAATACATGAATAAATATAAAGTGATAAAGTGCCAAAAACAATAAATGTCCAAAAACAATAATTGTCCACCAATAATGTAATAATTATAAGTAATAAAAATTCATTGATAATGTGTCCAAACCGCAGCTAAAAAAATTGCAAAACCATATGCTGTTTGGTAAGAGAAAGATTCATAACCAACAATGTATAAACGTGCACTAATTTATAAGCATAAAAAATCGTTAATAATGTGTTCAAATCGCAGCTAAAAATCGCAAAGCCATATGTTGTTTGGTGCAAGGAAAGTTCATAACAATTGTGCAAAAAATCTTCTTAAATGATAAAGTGCCGTGCTGTGACAACCAGTAGTCCCCCCAATGTGGTTGCACTCACCAGAGCGCTCCACCCCTGCAGGGGTACGAGCGTATAATGCTGGTCCTCTCACTCCAGTCCAAAAGATGTCAGTTTCCTTCCACGCATCCCATTCTTAAAACGCAGCTGTATACACTGAGAGGTGGGGACTTCCTGTCCCTTGGTTTTAGAAGACCCCACTCGATATCCGCTTGAAAAAATTGCACTCGCTCTCTCAATGTCAGCTTTGGATTCTATGCTCCATGTTCTGTGTACGCTCCGGCTCCCTTCACAAGTCTCCCCTTGTGAGACTTGTGAAGGGAGCCGGAGCGTACACAGAACATGGAGCATAGAATCCAAAGCTGACATTGAGAGAGCGAGTGCAATTTTTTCAAGCGGATATCGAGTGGGGTCTTCTAAAACCAAGGGACAGGAAGTCCCCACCTCTCAGTGTATACAGCTGCGTTTTAAGAATGGGATGCGTGGAAGGAAACTGACATCTTTTGGACTGGAGTGAGAGGACCAGCATTATACGCTCGTACCCCTGCAGGGGTGGAGCGCTCTGGTGAGTGCAACCACATTGGGGGGACTACTGGTTGTCACAGCACGGCACTTTATCATTTAAGAAGATTTTTTGCACAATTGTTATGAACTTTCCTTGCACCAAACAACATATGGCTTTGCGATTTTTAGCTGCGATTTGAACACATTATTAACGATTTTTTATGCTTATAAATTAGTGCACGTTTATACATTGTTGGTTATGAATCTTTCTCTTACCAAACAGCATATGGTTTTGCAATTTTTTTAGCTGCGGTTTGGACACATTATCAATGAATTTTTATTACTTATAATTATTACATTATTGGTGGACAATTATTGTTTTTGGACATTTATTGTTTTTGGCACTTTATCACTTTATATTTATTCATGTATTTATGGTATTTAGAGGTGCTGCTTGATATTTGCGATTCTTTGCACATATAATATTAATTTCCACTAGATCAAGGTGTTTTTGCACTAACACAAGGGTATATATATATAAAAAAAGTTTATTGGAAGTAATTTTTTGGATCACACCAAAGAATTTCACACGTTCTGTCTTTACATTTTTATTCACACATTTTCATTTTTTGTTAATTTTTATTTACACTCCTAACACAGCGCCACTCCCTATCCTTTGATTTATATCAGGTCATGAGTGGGTCATAGTCTGGTGGAGGTAGCCCAAGAAATGGTCTGGATGGGCAGGTTCCACAAGTGCACCCACTAGGATGTCTGGGCTACTGTAATGCACAGGGCTCACCTATTAACCAGAAGTGGAAAAGCAGGAAAGTGAGGCCTCACAAAGTGTAAACCGAAGCATATTTATGAAAATGTCTACTGGAAGGAAAGAAGTGCTGGAGCCTGTTCGTGGATTAGAGCTGGTGGGTACCACATCACTCAACCCCTGCTAAACAACCTGGCTCCTGGGTGGACTGTCCTTCATGTGCTTAGGAATAAAGGGCTGTTTTATCTTGTCATGTCAACAAAAGTATGAACACACTATATTTCTGGCACATCAGCTCTTATTTTTCTGTACTTGCATGTTTGAAGGAATAAACATGTTTTCCAGACACAAACTAAATATACATAAATATATATTTTGTATTTTGCATTGACATATGCTTTAACATAGGAGCAGCCTTTACAGAACATAACACATCTCAGTAATTGTAAAGCAGAGGAAGGCACTTTGATTCTGTAATATGTCCTTAGGAAGATACATTTTTTATGGCTGAGAGATCAGATGTGGCCTAGTAAGCAACTCAAAAGGAACAATAGAATACAGGAAAATAGAGTCAGCGGGTACTAGGGCAATTAGAAGGCTCTGGACTATTTTGTTTCAGCTTGAACTCCTGCTGTTGTGTTACCGAGTTTTATCACTCATGTCCATGTTTGTGGCAGTGAACCAAGCTAGGATTAACACAAGGGAGGATGGGATCTACACAAAATTATATTAATCTGTAGAGGTACTTTTGCTGGCATAAAAAAGCTAAGTCACCTGCTGTGATCACCAGCCTCTTATGGATACATTTGGCACTGACAGCAAAACAGCCTGCAGCTAATTATCTCTGCCTTGCTGCAGTAACATTCACTGCAGTCAATTAAATAATTCAGAAGAATCTTAAAGACAAAAACAAAATCTATGCAAAAACTGAAACCACTTACATACACTAACAGGACACACTGAGTGACTGATCCATGGTCTTTGAATATCTAGCTGTAAAATCTGAAGGCAACATTTGTCACTGTTGGGATCGCACCAGCATTTCCCTGTGTGGTTATACCTTTTTACATTGAAATTTTCCCATATAAGAATTCATCTTCTCGTTTTAAAGAAAGCTTACTGGTGAACACTAACATAACTCCCAACTTTCTAAGATGAAAAAGAGGGACACCTGACCTTTGCATGCACAAAATGTGTGTAGGCAAAGAACACACACTAGTCATGCCCTTTTTTACATGGCCTGTGAAGATTCAATAATAAAAGATGATTGATAAAGGCTCTGTTTCAACTACTGCGAGTTGTTGTGCGACTTGATACATGTGAAGTCGCATGACAAGTCAAAACCCATGTATTTCAATGGTCCCCATTCTAATTGGTGGGACTTAAGTCGCAGCCACTCCAAAAAAGTTCTTGCACTACTTTGTTCCATCTTCGGTGCGACTTGTTCTCCATAGAAAGGAATTAAGTCGCAATGCAGTCGCATGTACATATCTGACACTGCAACTTTGTTGCGACTTCCACGGAAGTCTACGGAAGCACATGATCTCTGCTCCTCCCAAATACATCACTTCCTATATTGATGTACGTGTGGGGGAAGACAGCAGGAAGCATGCCTAGGGCTAGAAAGAACAAGTGACAAGTTCATGACAATGAAGAAATTATTCGGCTTGTCAGACAATGTCCGGCAATATAAGACCTCAGAGATCCATGTTACAAAGATCATGTAAAGAAGGAGAGAGCATGGTTGGAAGTGGCTTGCATATATTATGATACCTGGGACTCTTTATCAGCTACAGAACTGTGTTCAAAAAGTAAGTGGTTGATATATGCTGCTTAGCACTTTGCGCCTTGCACCTATTTAAATATTCAGCAGCCAATGGGTGTGTGTTAACAATGTGCACTGTGTTTTCTTGGTGGGACCGCTTCTCCTGCCGGGAGATCACAATGGTTTGGCAGGAGGGAATCCCCTGTCAACACTACCTGTGTTGATGGTGGAATTTAGCTAGTTTCTTTCCTGCAACCTGTGGCTGCAGGAAAGTAAATCTGTGTGTGTGTATTTGGGCCAGCAAATAATATTTGCTCATGGTCCAAACAATATTAAAGATGGCCCTGTCAACCTCCTTCAGCAAATAACAAATTATTCAGGTGTCATGGATAATATATCTGTTGGTTGTTGGTTGCTGGTTGTTTTCCCACCATCAACATCAATTATGCAGCCTAGCAACGAATGACCTATGGGCAGTTAATAAAGAATGATTTTTTGAACTTGGTATTGTCTTTATATTTTGCAGTGCACTCTTGATGGAGAAGTCTCAAAGACTGTTACAGCCGGTACTTACGAAAATTAAGGAAGGAGTGGTTCCGGCTCAAAAAGATTAGCCTCATATGCCCATGCCGGGGATCTTGATTCTTTAAAACCGGTGTTGGAAATGAGAGAGTAAGTTATCAGCAGGCATATTTTATGAATTTGACATATCAAATTGTAATGCTTACTTTAAAAATATGTGATTTGTATTTCAGAACCAAAGCAAGCTGTGAAGACAGCACACAGGGTTTGGCACCGGAAGATGAGTCAGAGGAAGCTGCTGCTGCAGAGGAGCAAGAACAATTCCAAGACAATGTTGACAAGGAACTGTTCGTAGATGAATCAAGGTCAACAACAAACTCAATGAATGAGGAGGATGCAGAACCAGGGCCTAGCAATGTCTCTAGGCCTTTGCGAAGATCTTCAAGGGGAAGTGCCAGGGCTGGGAAACCCATGGATAAAATCTTAGATGTAGTCAGTCAGATGCCCACTAAAATGGCTGAAAACCAGTGTGAAGTCACAGCATTTCTCAATGTAATTTTAGGTATATGTAAACAGGTACCCCCAGAGAAAAAATGTGCACTCAGGATGGCTTTGATGTCAACTGCTCAATCCTTTGTGGGTGAGAAGCCAACATCCTCAGCATATATGCAACCCCCCAATATCCCCTTTATCAACAATACCCTCACTTTCAAAGTACACAGTATGCTCCACCAATAAACCGGCCATACCGTGACCAGTATGGTAATATGCTGAATCCCTCAAGGCCACGCATGTTGCATCCAATTCCTGCCCCCACTACCTCTATCCTTGGCCCGACGACCACTCACCAACTTAGGCAGCCTACACCCAGTCAAGTTCTGCCTTTTCTTGAAAGGAAATACTACCCGGGACCATCAGTGGATTTCCCTGGACCAACCAATAGTTTAAGCCAAAACATACCAGCAATTGTAAGTTTATATTATTTTTGCTGTTGTTTTGAGATTTGTTCATTTTTTTTGTTGTGGTTGCCAAAACAACAACCCAAAAATGTTTGAGTTCATGGAAATTATTTTTTTTTTTTGCCTTCTTGCAAAAAGATTTTGCTGTTAAAAAAGATTATGAATATATATTTTATTTTTCGTCTTGCACTCGTTAACAGGTAATTGAAGATTCGCTTCTCTTCACTCAGACACCTATTGGAATAAGGCCTTAATAGATGCTCACTGAGAGCAAAGGCCTCATCCCCAACATACACAAATGGCATTGGTGGCCCATTTGTTCCTGGCAACGGACAGTCCTGTGGCAGGTCCAGACCATTTTCCCTCAACATTCTTCCAAAAGATGATCTTTGGAAAATACTGGAGTCTGAGCTGCTGCCATACGATCCTATATCTATATAGCTAAAACAATAATTGACATCAGCCACTGCTAGTAATACAAAAGAAAAATATTTTTTGTAGTTAAAGTATTTTGTTCCACTGCCGATGGGCATCACTACCCTCATATGTTTTCTGTCAATTGCCCTGACACAATTCGGGAAATTGCATCGGTCCCAGAAAACTTCCGCTATCTTGCACCAATCTTCGCGAGTGGGCTTCTTCAGGACCAAATCCCTAAGGACATTCCAGATGTCTTTGCAGGTAGCGTGGACAATATTGCTGACAGTAGTTTTGCCAACCAAAAATTCAAAATGCAAACTTGCAAAGGAATGTCCAGTTGCCAGGTACCTAAAATGGAACAGTAAATACAGTTTATTAGAATGATACATATTAACAATAAGCTACTTCTATATTAGATCAAAAAATGAGCTTGGAAGGAGGTGCCTGAGGAAGTGAAGGAAGAAGAGGAGCAGCAGAAAGACACTGGTGATGTAGAGGGAAAATTAATATTGAAAAAACAATCTCATACACAATAACATGCTAGTATTTATTATTTCACTTCATGTAAAGAGGATGAAAGAATGATGTGGCTATCCAAATGCCACATATGAGGTAAGAAGAAGAAAAAGTAGGTATGAAAAGTTACCTCAATGTTATAATGAGTCTTTCAACAGCTGGAATACTCCTTCGGAAACTGGTGTTTTGTCGCTCTAGATGGCTAGAGAGCAAAGCCAACAATTCATCAAAACTGTAAATAGAAAATGTATGGCTATTATGTACATTGACCTTGTAAAAATAAAACATTTAAAAATCTAGTTCCATTTTTTTAACAGTTTGATCAGGTTATAGTTAACACTTCTAGCTATTCAAAGCTAAAAATCATACTGACCAGGCATATACACGTTTTCATAAATATATCTTGGAGCATTTGCAAGTTGACATCAGATGTTCTCACCTTCTAATTGACATCCGTGTGTAGTTGAAGAATTTGTCTTCATGAGCACGGAGGTCGTTGTAAAGGACCCCAAACTGGCCTCTCCCTTCCCTTTGGGCGATGATGTGATGGATCCAAAATCTATGCCTTCTCCTCCTCCGGTTATCCTCTTCTTCTTCATCTGTTAATGCTGCTTCAGCAGCCACAATGACTGCTGACCAAACATATTGCATAGCCAACATGTTTGCTAACCAACATACAACACGTGACAACAAAAGAGGAAGGGGAAATAACTAAGCAGGATAAGGAATTACATCACTGTGACTAAATCGCAGAACATCAAAGTCGCACACAGTCGTTTTTAAAGTTGCATCAAATCGCAACAGAAATCGCATAGCAAAGTCGCAGTGTAAATCGAGCGACTTTGGGGACGCAATAGTGGAAACATACTCTAAGAAAGCAAGTGCTTTTCTATTGCTATTTTCTATCATTCTATCATTTTAAAATAACACATGCATTAATTTACAGGTTGGATGAAAGGATCAATGCATTAAAAAACTTTTTGCTGGTTAAATAGTATGTATTTGTAATAGAGGTCTATTCATTATTCCGAAAAGAGGGGTAACTGAGGTGGTAAGAGGGACAGAGGGCATTGGTTCCAATGAGGGACAGATGGGAGCTATGAACAGTTAATAAACCACTGATCAACTGAGAACTGAGTTTTTTGTATACTGTAGTTGAACATACAGATGCATATGGTAAGTTTGATAATCATGCTTTATGTTTGTCATGCAGTCACACAAGTGACTGCACCTGAATAACTATTTAAATGTATAAATTGTTACTAAAGAAACTTACTGGTATAATGAGGAATGTCAGACAGTTCCATTGGCTTAGGGTCTTATTTTGGCAGTGATGGAATGGGGCCAGGGTTCTTTAATGCCAAACCTAGGTGATTAGGGTGATGTGCTTGAGGTGGAACCCAAGGACAGGCACTTATGAGAATGGATAAGCAAGTAAGCAATATTGTTATAGTTTATACAGAGGTGTAAGGATGGGGACCTCCTGCACCATGATGAGTGCAGAGACTATTGTAACAGAAACATCAGCTGAGCGACAGGATGCTTTTTGCTTTGATCTGCCACACCAGAAATAAGAGAAAGGGTAGAATACTCACACCAGTTAAGAAGCCTTAGCATTGTGCAGAGATGCTTTGGAGAATATAAACATAATGCCAGTGTGTTTTCCTAGGAAGAGTAGTACCCTGTGAGAAAAATTGAAAGAATGATGTGGAAGGCTTCACATACTTCATGGAGGATTTTTTGCTGCCAGCCAAGTTCATTCGACAGAAACCCTGCAAGCGTTGAATCTCATTTAAATAGCAGAAAAAACAGAGCAAATCACCGCGCTATATTAAACTAAATAATGCAAAACCACCTATTGACAAAAAATAAATTGTAAATTAAACCCAATCTAATGTGACAAATAAGTGATCAAATATATAAAGCAGCTGCTAAAACGTGAGATACACACATAACAAAATTAGGTAAAAGAGGAGCAGCGCTGTGAGAAATATTCCATGTGATGAACAGAATTAGTACATAGGTAAAAAACCAAAAAATTGGGATAAGTTCCAAGTTCATAGGTTATATAAACAACTGGACTGTCCTATTGAGAACCAATCTTGATGGTAAATACGGGACGTGAATATGGGAATCAATGAGTCCTTCACCACACCACTGTGATAATAAAATTGTGCGCTTACCAAATGGCAAGCTTAGAAGAGCTTGCGACCTTAACCCGGTCGGGGCCTTTCAAGGTAGAACCATCAAGGAGAGACACACCACTTGGTTTGAATTAGGCACACTGTTCTTCCAGTTACCACTCTAAATGGAGATGTGACCCCAGGCTAGGGATAAACCTCCAAGGAGGTATACCAGAGAAAAAAGGAAAGCAACATAGCGTAATCCTGCTTCCACTTTTAATAAAATCAAAAAGAAATGCACTTACATGTAAAAGGATAACAATAAAACATTAGAGCCGGCCGGCTAGAAAGCGATCGCCCGTCCTGTAGACTGTAGACGGTAAATGCAGCACGTCAGCACGTCAGCACGCCCGACGTACGTTTCGCCACACTCTGACGTCGTCTGGGGCCCCAGACGACGTCAGAGTGTGACGAAACGTACGTCGGGCGTGCTGACGTGCTGACGTGCTGCATTTACCGTCTACAGTCTACAGGACGGGCGATCGCTTTCTAGCCGGCCGGCTCTAATGTTTTATTGTTATCCTTTTACATGTAAGTGCATTTCTTTTTGATTTTATTAAAAGTGGAAGCAGGATTACGCTATGTTGCTTTCCTTTTTTCTCTGGTATACCTCCTTGGAGGTTTATCCCTAGCCTGGGGTCACATCTCCATTTAGAGTGGTAACTGGAAGAACAGTGTGCCTAATTCAAACCAAGTGGTGTGTCTCTCCTTGATGGTTCTACCTTGAAAGGCCCCGACCGGGTTAAGGTCGCAAGCTCTTCTAACCTTGCCATTTGGTAAGCGCACAATTTTATTATCACAGTGGTGTGGTGAAGGACTCATTGATTCCCATATTCACGTCCCGTATTTACCATCAAGATTGGTTCTCAATAGGACAGTCCAGTTGTTTATATAACCTATGAACTTGGAACTTATCCCAATTTTTTGGTTTTTTACCTATGTACTAATTCTGTTCATCACATGGAATATTTCTCACAGCGCTGCTCCTCTTTTACCTAGTTGAATCTCATTTGTTCGTGTGACTGCTATTTGCTTTCAGCCACTACACAATCTATGCCAAAATGTGCAATAAACAAGATGGACTTTTAGGGTGCCAACACAGACTCGCAGATAAAATTCACATATTTTATGCTGTACATATTATCGTGCACTATGAACTGCTATGTTTACCTTCTGGCTCTCCTCACCTCCTTAAGAAGCGGGGTACTCTCATAAAACACGTAGAGAGATTTTGAGCAAGACTGCCTACCCATGGAAGACACCATTTTTGTTATACTATATGTGGTTGTGAATTAGCTTATCACTTCATATTTTAGGTGTCTGTTATTCTGTGGGAGATCCATTTTATTGGCCTTGTTTTTTATATGTACTATAGTTTTTACCTATTTGGTTACAATAAAATATGTGAATTTTATCTGCGAGTCTGTGTTGGCACCCTAAAAGTCCATCTTATTTATTGTTCTTCTTGTCATGGTATAATAGGATGTATATGCCCTAGGCGATCCACTATTTTCTCACTACACCAATCTAAAAAAATGTTATCTGGCTAGAGAGCTTTAATGTGATTCAAGTAAATTTACACAAATAAAGTTGAATGGAATAGGCTCAGTTGTTTGGGTTATTGAGTGGTAAGGGTTCTGCACACTGATTCCCAAAAACATTGACCTGGTGATCCTCTATGCCTTATAAACTCCCTGTAACATGCACCTATACTGTATATATACAGTTGGGAAATTTATACTAATGATACATTCTAAAATACTTCGATGCTTTGTGCATTGTTAACCACAAACATGCAGAATGCTGTCACCATAGAGATTAAAGCGGTTTTAAATCCAAAAAACAAAAAATGCATTTTTACTGCAGTGAACTTTCTTTTTAACAGAGTGAGCTGTCCAGAAAAAGTGGCAGTTAGTGTTTTGAGACAAACCATTTAACACTGAGAGGGGTATTTATAATGGTCAGATTGTATTCTTTCATATAAACCTTTACTCCAAATAGAAAAAAGTGTTGCTGTAACTGCTTAAAAGTGTTAGATGGACTTCAGTTTTAATTTGTTAGTCAAGTCCATCTAAATCTGCTAGTGCATCTAACACTACCCTCTCCACAGATTGACAATACTGCTGTCCAAGTGTGTCTACTTTGCTCGTCCATCCTGTGTGGAGACACCCTAAGATGGGGAGTGCGTTACTGGCTGTCCCATCAGGTGAAATTAAGGGAAATATATACACACATGTTATATATACACACATGTTATATATACATACACATGTTATATATACATATATATATACACACATTTTATATATATATATATATACATACACACATTATATATATATATATATATATATATATATATATATATATATATATATATATATATATATACATATACACAGTATCTCACAAAAGTACACCCCTCACATTTCTCTAAATAGTTTATTATATCTTTTCATGTGACAACACTGAAGAAATAATACTTTGCTACAATGTAAAGTAGTGAGTGTACAGCTTGTAGAACAGTGTACATTTGCTGTCCCCTCAAAATAACTCAAAACACAGCCATTAATGTCTAAACCGATACCAACAAAAGTGAGTACACCCCTAAGTGAAAAAGTCTAAATTGGGCCCAAAGTGTCAATATTTTGTGTGACCACCATTATTTTCCGGAACTGCCTTAACCCTCTTGGGCATGGAGTTAACCAGAGCTTCACAGGTTCCACTGGAGATATCTTCCACTCCTCCATCACAACATCATGGAGCTAGTGGATGTTAGAGACCTTGCGCTCCTCCACCTTCCATTTGAGGATGCCCTACAGATGCTCAATAGGGTTTAGGTCTGGAGACATGCTTGGCCAGTCCATCACCTTTACCCACAGCTTCTTTAGCAAGACAGTGGTCGTCTTGGAGGTATGTCTGGGATCATTATCATGTTGGAATACCGCCCTGCAGCCCAGTCTCCGAAGGGAGGGGATCATGCTCTGCTTCAGTATGTCACAGTACATGTTAGCATTCATGGTTCCCTCAATAAACTGTAGCTCCCCAGTGCCGGTAGCACTCATGCAGCCCCAGACCATGACACTCCCACCACCATGCTTGACTGTAGGCAAGACACACTTGTCTTTGTACTCCTCACCTGGTTGCCGTCACACACGCCCTACACCATCTGAACCAAATACGTTTATCTTGGTCTCATCAGACCACAGGACATGGTTCCAGTAATCCAAGTCCTTAGTTTGCTGGTCTTCAGCAAAATGTTTGCAGGCTTCTTGTGCATCATCTTTAGAAGAGGCTTCCTTTTGGGACGACAGCCGTGCAGACCAATTTCATGCAATGTGCGATGTATGGTTTGAGCACTGACAGGCTGACCCCCCCACTCCTTCAACCTCTGCAGCAATGCTGGCAGCACTCATACGTCTATTTCGCAAAGACAACCTCTGGATATGGCGCTGAGCATGTGCAATCAACTGCTTTGGTCAACCATGGCAAGGCCTGTTCTGAGTGGAACCTGTCCTGTTAAACCGCTGTATAGGTCTTGTCCACCATACTGCAGCTCAGTTTCAGGGTCTTGGCAATCTTCTTATAGCCTAGGCCATCTTTATGTAGAGCAACAATTCTTTTTTTCAGATCCTCAGAGAGTTCTTTGCCATAAGGTGCCATGTTGAACTTCCAGTGACCAGTATGCGAGAGTGAGAGTGATAACACCAAATTTAACACACCTGCTCCCCATTCACACCTGAGACCTTGTAACACTAATGAGTCACATGACACCGGGGAGGGAAAATGGGTAATTGGGCCCAATTTGGACATTTTCACTTAGGGGTGTACTCACTTTTGTTGCCAGCAGTTTAGACATTAATGGCTGTGTGCTGAGTTATTTGTAGGGGACAGCAAATTTACACTGTTATACAAGCTGTACACTCACTACATTACATTGTAGCAAAGTGTCATTTCTTCAGTGTTGTCACATGAAAAGATATAATAAAATATTTACAAAAATGTGAGGGTTATACTCACTTTTGTGAGATACTGTACATATATGTATACACATAAATATGACAGGGGGGCATGGTTACTGTCTTGGGGGGTCTGAACAAGGTATGAGGAAGTTAATAATCTTCCTCTTTCCTCCTCAGATCCCCCAGGATTCTCTCTGGTGAATTCTCGCTGGTGAATCGGGAAGTGTGAATTCTGACTCAGATCGCAAGTGAAGTGCTGAGAACACAGCTTCATAAACTGGCTGTTTCTGTGTCAGTCAATGAGGATTCTCAGTGTGCAGAGATCATCGGCGGGAGAACATGTTCAAACACGTTCTCCCCCGATTATCTCTGTTTCATAAACCGTTTATGGACTGATCAGTGGCGATCCTCGAGATCACCCTTGTTCACTGCTTCATCAACGGACACTTTAGTTGTTATTATGTAACACTGAGGAGTGAGTGGCAGCATATAGTTGGGAAAACCTGTGTGACGTAACCCTAAGGCTGGATTCACACCATTTGCATTGCATTTAACCCACTTTTTTTAGCATCTTGTGCTGTATTGCTGTGGCTTTTTCTTTTTTTATGACACATTACAACATTGGTGCACTGTGTTTAAATGCACATATTTTCACCCAGAACATACCAAAACAATGTGTTGGCGTGCACTGGGTCAATTGGGAACAATGTAATCTTACTTGTTATTGTGTTGGACCTGTATTGAGCAATGCAGCCCAACACACATGGTGTTAATGTGCCCTAGGTGCTAGATTATGTTGTCCCATCTCAGTCTGGAGTTGTAATTTGTTATAGCTTCAGTCTACAGACATTGCAGTTGCATGGTCTTTTAATTGCCTCAGTTTACTTACAATCTATGTTTCATTTCTGGCAACATCCCAGTGTCATGCCATATCATGTGTTAATCCCATCACCGATGTACTTCTCAGAAGGGATGCTTGATATACTAGCATGTTAGTCATGGGACTGAGAATTAACAGTTGAGGGATTCATCTTCTACATGAAATATTAAGCTCTGAACTTTCCTTATGGGTCACTGCAGAAACTTGGTACTTTATTAAATTGTGCTTTTAACCTAAGGCTTAGCAGATGTCCAAGATATCACACAGGTTTTAGTAAGAAGATAGCTATTAATCCTATTTTATTTCACATAACCTGATATTTGTCTGGCTAACTTTATAATTACAAACGCATTACGATACATGACTTTATTTCTACCATTACTATACAAAATATTTTTTTTTATGTAATTTGTATAGTTAATATCACAAGTTCTATGCTTCCTAAAAACAACTGCAGTGACATCTGTTGGTTAATCTAGTACACGGCACTCCTTGATACAAAAATGTAATTACAGGTGAATAGCACTAATTGCAACTATCTGCAAAGCATTTAAAATATTCTATAGTCTATTATAAGGGAGTACTAAAGTGCTAGTCTAGTCAACAAGTTAGACAAACAAAATCAGTGGCCTGCCGATATTGTCCAGTATACACTGCAAAGATGTTAAATTCACCTAAATTAGCTTTAGCTATAATTCACTGCAGCTACAATGCAGAGTACAGCACACAGACATACAGCGCGGTTGACTGGAGAGAGCAAAATATGGTGCATGGAAGCCAATCCGCTTCTAACTTCAGCTTGTTCAATTAAGCTTTAAAAAAAAAAAATCTGAAAGCTGATTGGTTTCTATGCAGAGCTGCACCAGATTTTGCACTCTCCAGTTTTAGTAAATCAACCTGAGTGTACCTCAAACTATTACATCTGTACTGCCCAACTTTCTTTTTCCTGTAGATCTGAAGAAAATCTGGGCTTTTTGTTTATTTTTTTAAACAATAAAAACGAAAAGTGGTGGGGTGAGAAAGGGTCATGTTTTAAGTGGAGATTAGCATTAAAGAAAATGTATGAGCTACCAATTTCTTGATGCTGTTAGAAAACTGTTGCGTTAAGAAACCTGTGAAAAAGAAATGTAGCGCATAAACTGTGAAAAACCCCAAAAAGGGGAAATAACTATTAAATGGTATCTACATCAACAAATTAACTCGTGAGTCTCTCAACAAGGATAAATAAAGTCCAATAAGTGAATAACAAAAATATAAAAAGTGTCCCACTGAGAAAGGTGAGTGAGTGTATACAGCGGAAGATGTTCAAACACAGGCAAATCTTTAAATCTCCCAGGAAAGCCGCATCCAACAGCTGCATAAATCTTGGTAGAAGTGGTGTGTAAAAATCTCTTACCAGATACGTTGGATTCCCTTGTCAGCGACAGGGAATCACTAGAGCAGGTTGCCCCTCAGGGCCTTGAAACGGACATCCCGACTCTGGAAACCGTCTGGATCGAACTCTGCATGGATCTCCCGGGGCCACCAGGTAGGTCCTCACAAAGGATGGCCAAGGAACGGATCAGAAGAAACGGAACATCTCACATGGAACTGAAGTGGGAGCTGAATTTTCTCTCAGATGGTATGTGGAGAAAAAATAAATAAGCTCCACATAGTGTAGATGAAAAATGTTTTTTTATTGCTAAAAAGCCAGGTTACAATAAAAATGTGATCACAAAATATAAAAACAAAATGGGCAACAAGGAGGATGCTGAAAGCGTTAAGAATCCTGGTGATCTTGCTGCTTCCTGAAGGCCTTTTTGTTTTTTTTTATTTTGACGAAAAACAAATTTTCAATTGGACTAATCTGGAGCAGCCCCACTGAATTGAATGGCCGGTGGTGCAGGCTTTCAACTCAACATTAAGCATTACATTTTCTGTAGCTAAAACATCTCAGCCATGGCATATGAACAGTCCCCTATGGCTGTATTGTAGAATTGCAAACGGGAAGTGATCCCCTGTCCATTTTTCTGGCAAAATGGCAGATGGATCACTTCCTGTCTGCAATTATTCTAAGGAGACACCGTGATTTGAGCAGTTTTGAGAGGCTACATAAACTAGTTTGACGTCTTACACTAGAGGACCCCTTGATAATGTCCCATTGGATGAAAAGCTTCGGGGAGCAGACACTAGTGCTGACATCAGGAAACTGTCCGATACCGGGTCGGCAGTGGCACCCATTGTCATATGTTTTTCTGATTCATTTTATTTTGGCTTTTAACATACAATTCCAATAAATACTACACTATGGAGATTTCATCTGGCTCCCAGTGAGCTTTATTCACTACAGCAAAGTGGACTCTTACACAGAAGCATCCCAGGATAGCCGCAACCGGAAGTTACGTGAGAAGGCAAGGAACAACGCCAAATTTGTTCCTGTGTTGTTTTTAATGCTTCTGTGTAAGAGTCCACTTTGCTTTATTTTAATAAACATATTTTAGCCCCGACATATTGCACTATTGGAGGTTTCTCTATTTTGTCCCCCATCTCACACTGAGGTACCTCTTTATTATTGTGATTTTGGAGCGAATCGTTGCGTCCATAGCAGGAGCACCGAAAGATCTACCCACCCATGGAGGACAGTGGAGATCTCAGATGGTGACTGCTTGTTTCCATAGCATTGAGGTGAGAGTTTTGGGAGACTATAATACTAAAGAAACCACAGCAGGACAACTTATGGACACTCTTCTCTATCAACCCTGATAATCACAGAACTATACTCACCTATTTGTCCACTTAAAGAGGACTTGAACATTTATTAACACGTTGATATTTTATCCTTTAGTTTTTGATTCTCTAATTTTCTTTTACCTTACAGTTTTATCCTATTTTTCACGGAAGGTGTTACACGCCATTTTTTATTGGCATTTTTTCACATGATTTTATATAAGGACACCTCTTTAGTATTCACTGCACGATTCATTACTATTAATTATATGATATATGTATGTAATGTTACATATTGAATATTGACATTAAATGTAGCTATTTTAGACACGTTTACTTATTGATTTATTGCATTTTATGCATTATTTATTTAGTGTATTAATGTACAGCAATTTGCGTGAAATCACCTTATTCACCTTTACTGTTTTAGTGTCATGTGATACACTTAGAGATTTTGCTGCACTGTGATTGCACTTTCTTATTTTTATTAGTTTTGTTTACTTTTCCTGATTAGCGCGAGAGATTCATTCGAACACTCACTAAGTGGAGTGTCAGAAATGGCGGCTTTCATGCAAGGAGCCATTCTTGGTCTAGCATCATGATAAGGTGATGTTGCGTCCTCATCCATTTTTACTAGATGGATATCAAAGCCACGGAGGATACTGCTTTAGTCACAGTATGCTTTGGGCATCAGAAGAAGTCCTTCTCAGGTGGCAGTTCCTGTGATTGTGTCTCCCTCCCTTCAAGTGCATTGCTTTAGGACATCCCATATAGTCATTATTATGGTTGCTCTGTGTCCCGTGAAGTACGATAAAGAAAATAGGATTTTTTCATCATACTGTCCTGTAAAATTCTTTTCTTGAAGTACATCACGGGACACAGAAATCCCTCCCATCTTTTTTGCTATATTCGTTGCTTTGCTACAAAACGGAGGTACTTCCTGTGTAGTATATCAAAAAATAGGGTAGAGGTCAGTTTTCAAATACACAGAGGAGTAATAATAATAATGTACCAACATCCCTAAAAGATGATAGAACAAGAATGTGTACAATGTGGGACTTTAAAGGTACATCATGTAGGTGAAGACACAATTGGATAAAATTATACAAATATTTATTAGAAAAACAATTTAAAAACAGAAAGAAAAAGGAATACAGTTTACAGTCACAGTCAAAGGCAAACATCCATTACCAAACATTGACAGATGAAAAAAACTGTAGTCACATGAAGCTAAACATAACCACGTCCAGAAATTTCAACATGTTTCACCGAAGTGGCTTCATCAGGAAATTGACAAGGATATTTGATTAATGAATGAAAATACACATGGTATGTTCAACCTTGGATGTATAGAAAAAACAAAAGCAAAAAATTATATAAAGAATATATTGAGATATCACATAACATTTATACAGGTGTATAACTTGCACAACCATGACTCCATCAAAAAAAAAAAAAGAACAAACCCACACTCCCAAACCCCCCCCCCGGGGCATCACCTCCACGCCCCCAACCACCACAAACACCCCACCTACGTCAGCTCCATACCTCAAAAATGAGTTTTGGAAAGAACGCAGTTTCAGAGGTGTCCAGGGGGGCCCCCCAGAGTTTACTGCCAGAAGAATCCAGAGAAAATTGCCAGATCACTCGTAGGGAAAGATGTATATTTTGTATTTGATAAATCAATCATCCAGAGATATAGCCATATCTGCAATATATATCATGGATTATAAGAAAAATGCATGTATTGAGGATAGGGAGGGCACAAGTCCATAATACCGCCTTATCAATGGACTGTACTCACCGTTATCCAATAAAAACAAATGTCTGTATTGGGAGCTCACGCAGACAGAAAGCACAGAAGCGAATGTGCAAGTGCATCAATGAAAAATCCGAGACTGTCACAGCCGTCACATAATTTCTGAAATAATGTGTGTATATATATATATATATATATATATATATATATATATATATATATATATATATCAATATCTTATATAGAAATTGTATAATATGTCTTTAAATCTTTAAGAGCATTTGCTCACCTTAAAGATGTCTCACCGCTGTGTGTGGGACTGCATCACAAACCCAGTCCCCTCAGCTGGGAGAGAGCATAAAAGTAGAAGGGTATCAGAGGATAGTCAGCCAAAAACTCCACAAAGGAGCGCAAGGATGGCTAAGGGCAATCTAAATAAAAGAGCATCAACAAGGATAATGCTTACTTTATGATTAAATACAGAGCAGGAACATTAACCTACTTATTGACAGTTGTAAGTCTACCTAGCACCGGCATCCGTGTTCAGCGTGAGCTCCCAAACTGCCAAGGCAGATAACCAATGTTTGGGGTTTAAATATGCCTCCCATGGCGCTAAAATGCAGCGCATGACGTCACGCCGCACCAGCGCCAAGCGGACGCAAGTGGGAGGTCCAAGTACCATGGACTAATGACCGGAAACCGGATACCAGAACGCGGCAGTGTCTAAAACTTCCAGTGAGCAAAAAACAGCATTGCAACACACAATGGGGACAGTGCTGGACCAAAGGAATGGAGAGATGGCTTGAAAAGATGGTATATAGTGAACTGGTCACAGTTTGACCGGAACGCCATGGGACAACAGGATACCTCAAGGCGGGCGTGCAACGAGGCAGCACCGCCCCAGGGCAGTTTGCTAGCACCACTGCACACCCTTGGGCATCCATACGGGGATCTATAGGCACTGGACTGGAGAGGCAGCAGATGGGGAAGAAAAACAAATGTATTCTTTTCAATGCACTTGCTTACAAATACATTGCCCAACTGATGAAATACACTGAGCATAGATGTGGTCATGACTGTGCATCACAATATTTAAATTTCCCTAATCTGCATGTTAATTATATTTATATATAAATAATTGAAAAAGCGCATAAGATGTTTCAAATAGCTCAACATACGTTTCTTTCCCTATATTAAAAATAAGACAACGGGCAACCTTGGACGGGGCAGCCTGTCAGATACAGATCATAGTATGACATGCACTTAAAGTCACATGACACTGAAAATTGATGAGTAGCCAGAAATGAGAGGATAGATGAAATATGAAAAATGAGGCCAGGTCCATGGCCAATACACCCAAATGGATACGCATACTTAAAATCACCAACTCAGCAAAGCCAGAATGAGCATATCAAGGAAAGGACACTGTTCACAAAAGGGCTTATAGCTAATCCCCTCTTTAAGGCCGGGGGACCGAGTGGCCTGTAAAGAGTAGATCCATCTTGTCTCCAACTGAAGGAGCTTGTTATCAATATCCCCCCCACGTTCATGTTCAGGAAGGTGTTCAAGACTGAAAAAAACAATAGATTTTAGGTCAAAATTGTGGTATAGCCCCACATGATGGCTTATTGGTGTTTCCATCTTGTGTTTAGAAATCAGGGACACATGATCCCTGATTCTACAGAATAGTAGGCGCTTTGTTTTCCCCACATAGAATGCTCCACAACGACATTTCATTAGATATACCGAGCCAACTGATTGACAATTGGTTCTGTGTTTGGGAGTCCAGGTGTTGTTGTTGGGAAGAATAATGCTTTTCCGCTTTAGAATAAAGGGACAATAACTACACTTACCACATGGATAAGTGCCCGGTAACTTAGATTTAAGAGTAGCCAGGTTACTGTGATGGCTACTTACCAAGGTATCCCTTAATGATCGAGAGCGTTTGAAAGTAATGTCTGGATGGGGTTTAACAAACTTAGAAATCTTTTGGTCAGCTGCCAATAGGTACCAGAACTTGTTGTAAATATGTCGTACTTTGGCATGTTGTCTGTTAAATTTAGTAATAACCCGTGTTGATGAGGATACTTTGTCTCGTCTGGGTTTATACAGTAGCAGTTGTCTATTCTGAATTTTCACTCTATGAAAGGCTTTTTTCAAACATGTTCTACTGTAGCCCCTGGCTAAAAGGCGTTCACATAACAAGTACGCCTCCTTTTGAAAATCTGTATCCTGTGTGCAATTGCGTTTAAATCTTAGAAATTGACTATAGGGGATACTTTTGATCAATTTTTCTGGATGTGAGCTGCTAGCGTGTAGCAAGCTGTTTCCCGCTGAGGGTTTTCTGTATAGAGTGGAACAAAGTGTTCTTGTTTCATTGATAAAAATTTCTACATCCAGAAAGGTGATTCTTGATTGATCGAATGTATATGTGAACTTCAAATTGTATGTGTTCACTTGTAACCCATCCAGGAAATCCAGTAGATGTTCTCTTGATCCTGCCCACACCATAAAAACATCATCTATGTATCGATGCAGATTTGGACTCGTCAGAAAAAAGATCTCATTCCCACCCCCCCGAGGTACAGGTTCGCGTAGGAGGGGGCACACTTCGCCCCCATAGCTACGCCCTGTACCTGGAGGTAGTGGGAACCTTTAAATACAAAGATGTTGTGTGTGTATAAAGTTGAGTATTACAATAACAAATTCATTGTACTTCCACGAGTCAAGGTCGCGCTCGTTCAAAAATTCCCGCACAACTTCCACACCTCTGGTATGTGGTATGAAGTTGTACAGGGCCTCTATGTCAATCACGACCAGCCAACAACCCTGGGGTAGCTGTAGCCCATCCAATGTTTTCAATAGTTCGATAGAGTCCTTAAATGAAAAAAGCCCTTTCACATGGGGGTATAGATATTCATGGACTATTTGACTAGCTCTCTCAGTCAGTGATCCACAGCCCGAAATTATTGGTCGACCTGGAGGGTTCTACAGATTTTTGTGCACCTTGGGTAGCGCATAGAACGTTGGAGTGATGAAGTTAGTAGAGTCCAGAAATTTAAGTGTATTTGAGTCTATGATGCATCTATAGTGTGCTTTAGCAAGAATGTCTTTATAAAGCTTCATATAGTAGTTTACATGAGATCTCGGAACTGGTCTATACCAGTTGGTATTAAGAACAATATCAAAGCACATTTGTTCATATTGTTTTTCATTGATGCACTTGCACATTCGCTTCTGTGCTTTCTGTCCGCATGAGCTCCCAATATAGACATTTGTTTTTATTGGATAACGGTGAGTATAGTCCATTGATAAGGCGGTATTATGGACTTGTGCCCTCCCTATCCTCAATACATGCATTTTTCTTATAAACCATGATATATATTGCAGATATGGCTATATCTCTGGATGATTGATCAACTACAAAATATACTTCCTTCCCTACGGGTGATCTGGCAATTTTCTCTGGATTCTTCTGGCAGTAAACTCTGGGGGGCCCCCCTGGACACCTCTGAAACTGCGTTCTTTCCAAAACTCATTTTTGAGGTATGGAGCTGACTTAGGTGGGGTGTTTGTGGTGGTTGGGGGCGTAGAGGTGATGAGTGATGCCCCGGGGGGGGGTGGAGGGGTTGGGAGTGTGGGTTTGTTCTTTTTTTTTGATGGAGTCATGGTTGTGCAAGTTATACACCTGTATAAATGTTATGTGATATCTCAATATACTCTTTATATAATTTTTTGCTTTTGTTTTTTCTATACATCCAAGGTTGAACATATGTGTATTTTCATTCATTAATCAAATATCCTCGTCCATTTCCTGATGAAGCCACTTTGGCGAAACATGTTGAAATTTCTGGACGTGGTTATGTTTAGCTTCATGTGACTACAGTTTTTTTCATCTGTCAGTGTTTGGTAATGGATGTTTGCCTTTGACTGTGACTGTAAACTGTATTCCTTTTTCTTTCTGTTTTTAAATTGTTTTTCTAATAAATATTTGTATAATTTTATCCAGTTGTGTCTTCACCTACATGATGTACCTTTAAAGTCCCACATTCTACACATTCTTGTTCTACTTCCTGTGTAGGTGGGGGGTTATATAGGGGAGGACTTACTGTTTGACTATCTGCCGGTGTCCATTCACCTATAGGTGGCGTATAACCCATATAGTCATTATTATGGTTGCTCTGTGTCCCATGATGTACTCCAAGAAAAGGATTTTACAGGTAAGTATGATGAAAAAATCCTATTTTTGTTAGTTTACGTTGGGGATATGCCTGCGTCTCTCAGCAGAGCTATTGGAGTGGAACCAGTGGAGTCTCTCTTCTCATGTCTCCAATATGTAACTACTGATATTTTTAACTCTCTGTAATGGGGGCATTTTCATCTTTGATCATTAAAGTAATGAGCATTCATCCCACCATCCCCCAGTATAACACAGCATTGTTCTTCCCACTGACCAACACTCTAATGCCGCGTACACACGGTCGGACTTTTCATCTACAAAAGTCAGACGGACACCGACGGACCAAATCCGGCAGATACTCTGATTGTGTGTGGGCTTCCCCGGACTTTCAGCTGACTTTTCCAGCCGCAAATCTGACGGACTTTAGATTTGGAACTTGCTTCAAATCTTTACGTCGTAACTCCACCGGACCCAGAAATCCGCTCGTCTGTATGCTAGTTTGGCGGACAAAAAAACAATGCATGCTCAGAAGCAAATACTAAACGGAAACACTCGGTCTAGTAAAACTAGTGTTCGTATTGTAGGTAGCACATTCCTCAAGCTGCAAATTCTGTGATCGTTGAATGCAGCGCATTAATATCTTCTTTAATAATGCTATAAGAACGAAGATGTTTTGCTGTTCCTATTCACACAGAGTTCTCCCAAACTGATTTCTGGATTATTTCTCTTTGATCTCATGAATGATATAGTATTTTTTTTAAAAGCCATACAGTATCTCCATACTAATGTTTACACTTTTTTTTTTTTTTTGGAGTCATCTTTTATTTTAGATTTCATCAAGATTTTTTTCTATGATTATTGTTGAAATTATTTTATCTTTATCTACATTATTTTATTTTTTGGGTTTGTAAAGTTACCACAAAGAACCATTATTTTTTTTTATTTATTTTGATTTTTTCTTTGTATATAAAGTTAAAACAAAGAACCTTTTTTTAGTTATCTTTTTTTTTTTTTTTTTGTAAAAGTTACCACTAGAACATTATATTTCTTTTTTTGTGTTTTTGCAACCTCAAGGAGGTTGTTGTCCCTTGTTAATTTGACATTGTCTCTAAATCAATGATGTTAATGAAAACACATAAAGTCTTTTCATAAACTAAAATATCCATTTATTTATGGGAAAAAGAAAATAAAGAGGAAGTCAACGCTGGCAAAAGTCTGTGGACAAGAAAATTGGGATCTTGAGGAGTCCATATAAGAGGGAGCACAATCTGGTCCAGGAATCCCAGAGATCACCAGCAGCAGCAGATGACATAGATGTCCCCAGACTGTGGTACTACAACAGCCTGCGTCTTCTGTCAGACCAGACTGAACCCAGGTCATAACTTTCTTTTCTTCCCTGCAGCTTTCCCTCCACGCTGCCCTGCACCCTTCCCTGCACCCTTTCCTGCAGCCTTCCTTGGAGCCTGTGGCTCTGGTGGTTGAGTTGTGGCAGGAGGAGAAGGAGGAGGAGGTGGAGGAGGGGGGGCTGCCTCATTTATTTGTGTGTTGGCAGTTAGCCCGCCCTTCAGCCACTTGTGTATAGTTTCAGCAAACAGTTTTTCACAAATGAGGCGTTGGCCCCACTCCATTTGAAGCAGCCTGCTGGCTAAATAACACACATAGGCCTCTTCAGCTTTGAGGGGGCTCCTCAAAAAATTTGTGCCCTCTCTCATGAGGCGCAGGGATGTCTCCTGTGTCACCGTCCTCTTCCTGGCCCTTTTTGTAGGAAGGAGGAGGGGAGCCACTTGGGATTGGGTCAGGCTCCTACTGGACCCAGCCACCTCCTGCCTGACACTGGGTCTGGCCTCCTCCTGGATAACACAGGGTCCTGCCTCCTCCTGGATGACACAGGGCCCAGCCTCCTCCTGCCTGCCACTTTCCCCACTTTCCTCCTGGCTGACCTCATCCTGTGTATAAAAAAGGGACATAGTTTTAGTTGTTTGTTTTTGGTTCATCAATGACACACAATTTTCTTCTCATGACTTGCAAATTCAGTGTTAATACATCTATTAATAAGAGTATAGAAATCTGACAACATCATTTTGTAAAGCAGGTGACAAACATATTTGGCCACTACTGTCAATTGATATGTATACATCATTTTTAGGATAAAATTCTTTTAATCAATTATAACATCTAGTTAACATCTAGTTAACAACACCTGACTCCAGATGGTCACATCCGGTTCTACCAGGATGGAAGACCCAGCTTGGTCCTCATCAGCCTCTGCTGGGGTGGAGGGAAGGGTGCATGGAAGAGTGCATGGAAGGGTGGAGGGAAGGGTGGAGGGAAGGGTTGAAAGTGATGCCCTGGCTTCAGTCTGGTCATCAAGAAAACATAGTTTATTGTAGTACCACAGCCTGGGTACATACACATCATCTGCTGATGCTCCTGATCTCATGAAATTCTGGATCTTGTTATGCTCTCTCTTTTACATATTCCTCAAGATCCAAATTTTCGATAACAACATCTCCATCGTTGCTTCTGGGATGTACGTCTGGACAAATGTCAGAAGTCTCTCCAGCGTTGACTTCCTTACATGCTTTAGATAATATTGAGGGTGTTTGACCTCCCACAGATTCCTCATCTCCCTGTACTGATCAATAATAGCCGACAGAAATTCAGGCTCCTTAAATTTTGCATTCATAATTTCTGTAAAAGATAAAGACACAAGACAAAAAACACTTATGTTTCAGCTAAACCCTCATCATCTTATCCCAACATAGGCCTCATCAATCTGTCAAGCCATATAGGCTGCTTGCTACAAAGTTTTTCCCAAATTTCAAAATTTAAAACTACCTTCGTTTATAGCGTCACAGTCCACTATCATCTACGCACAGAATGTACGTACGACACAATACGTAATAACGTTTTATACACTGTGCATGCATGAAACTCCGCCTGCTTTTCCCGCCCCTGACGTTCTTTCTTTACGCATATATTCAGCCCCCTTGTCTCTGCGCACAGAACATACGTACGACACATGCGTACTAACAATTTTTAGGCACTGCGCATGTGTGAAACTCCGCCTGCGTCGCCCGCCCCTGACGTTCTATTTTAACTCATATTCTCCGCCCCTTGTCTCTACGCACAGAACATACGTACGACACATGCGTAATACCTCTCTTTATACACTGCGCATGTGTGAAACTCCGCCTGCGTCACCTGCTCCTGACGTTCTTTTTTAACGATTATTCTCCGCCCCTTCTTTCTACGGTGCGTATGGGAGGAACAATGGTGGAGACACAGCAGGTGTGTACTACCTCAGGTAGAGACAAAAGCCCGGAGCCCGGAATGTCCCGATCTGGGAAGCAGAGATTTAAGGCCTCCAATATGTCCTTTAAAGAGATGGTAGAAATGGTGGCAATTCTGAGAAAAAATGACTATGATGGGAAGTATGGACCGCATGCCCGGCCTAATTTGAGAAAAGGCAAAATAATGGTGAAGGTGGTGAAGACATTGCATCTTTCTTTTGGGGTACGGTGCTCAAAAGATCAGATTCGGAAAAGATGGTCTGACCTCAAACTCCGGGAGCCGGATCAGTACAGACGGATCCGTAAAGTGCTGAAAAAAAGTAAGTACTTGTCATTAGGGATGAGCTTCAAGTTTGAGTCGAACTCAAGTTCGCCGAACAGCGAACAATTCAAATGCCGCAGAACACCCTTTAAAAGTCTATAGGAGAAATCAAAAGTGCTAATTTTAAAGGCTTATATGCATGGTATTGTCATAAAAAGTGTTTGGGGACATGGGTCCTGCCCCAGGGGACATGTATCAATGCAAAAAAAAGTTTTAAAAACTGACGTTTTTTCAGGGAGCAGTGATTTTAATAATGCTTAAAGTGAAACAATAAAAGTGTAATATCCCTTTAAATTTCGTAGCTGGGGGGTGTCTATAGTATGCCTGTAAAGGGGCGCATGTTTCTCGTGTTTAGAACAGTCTGACAGCAAAATGACATTTCAAAGGAAAAAAAGTCATTTAAACCTACTCGCAGCTATTAATGCATTGCCGGTCTGACAATACACATAGAAGTTGATTGATAAAAACGGCATGGGAATTCCCCATAGGGGAACCCCGAACCAAAATTAAAAAAAAAAAAATGATGTGGGGGGGGTCCCCCTAAATTCCATACCAGGCCCTTCAGGTCTGGTATGGATATTAAGGGGAACCCCGGCCAAAATAAAAAAAAAAAATGACGTGGGGGGTCCTCCTAAATTTCATACCAGGCCCTTCAGGTCTGGTATGGATATTAAGGGGAACCCCACGCCGAAATTAAAAAAAAAACAGCGTGGGGTCCCACCAAAAATCCATACCAGCCGCAGGAAAAGAGGGGGGACGAGAGAGTGGCCCCCCTCCTGAACCGTACCAGGCCACATGCCCTCAACATTGGGAGGGTGCTTTGGGGTAGTCCCCCAAAACACCTTGTCTCCATGTTGATGAGGACAAGGGCCTCATCCCCACAACCCTGGCCGGTGGTTGTGGGGGTCTGCGGGCGGGGGGGCTTTAACAAGGGGACCCCTAGATCCCAGCCCTCCCCCTGTGGCCTGGTACGGTTCAGGAGGGGGGCGCTCTCTCGTCCCCCTCTTTTCCTGCAGCCTGCCAGGTTGCATGCTCAGATAAGGGTCTGGTATGAATTTTTGGGGGGCCCCACGCCGTTTTCTTTTTTATTTATTTATTTATTTTTTTAAGGAGAGGTGGGCGACATGGGCATCCCACCAGGTGAGTGTCTGACGCACCAGCTTACGGTAATCTATGTATGGCTGCATATTTTGTTAATAAAATTTGCTCCTCTATTTTAGGTGATCTGGTTGTGCTTGAATCAAGCAACAGCGCCACCCCCGAGGATGTTTAAGAAGTATGCGACATGGGCACCCCACCAGGTCAGTGTCTGAGACACCAGCTTATGGTAAGGTAATCTATGTATGACTGCATATTTCTAAACACATTTTTTTTGCATTCCATTTTAGGTCTGGGTGAACGTTTTAGCACAGACAGTGCACAACGCCTAATTGGTCAGATAATGGCCTGGAATGGGGAGACTGATTTAATGCGAAATTGGCTGGATCGTATGCAGCAGGAAATGAAGAACATGATTGATGTTTTGGGGAGAATCTAAATGCCCTTTTTCATCCAAAAAAAACATCATAGTTACATAGTAGGTGAGGTTAAAAAAAGACACAAGTCCATCAAGTCCAACCTATGTGTGTGATTATGTGTCAGTATTACATTGTATATCCCTGTATGTTGCGGTCATTCAGGTGATTATCTAATAGTTTCTTGAAGCTATCAATGCTCCCCGCTGAGAACCCTCTACGTAGTTTAAGGTTAAACCTCTTTTCTTCTAATTGTAATGAGTGGCCACGAGTCTTATTAAACTCTCTTCTGCGAAAAAGTTTTATCCCTATTGTGGGGTCACCAGTACAGTATTTGTAAATTGAAATCATATCCCCTCTCAAGCAACTCTTCTCCAGAGAGAATAAGTTCAGTGCTCGCAACCTTTCCTCATAACTAATATCCTCCAGACCCTTTATTAGCTTTGTTGCCCTTCTTTGTACTTGCTCCATTTCCAGTACATCCTTCCTGAGGACTGGTGCCCAGAACTGGACAGCATACTCCAGGTGCGGCCGGACCAGAGCCTTGTAGAGCGGGAGAATTATCGTTTTATCTCTGGCGTTGATCCCCTTTTAATGCATGCCAATATTCTGTTTGCTTTGTTAGCAGCAGCTTGGCATTGCATGCCATTGCTGAGCCTATCATCTACTAGGACCCCCAGGTCCTTTTCCATCCTAGATTCCGCCAGAGGTTCTCCCCCCAGTGTATAGATTGCATTCATATTTTTGCCACCCAAATGCATTATTTTACATTTTTCTACAATGAACCTCATTTGCCATGTAGTCGCCCACCCCATTAATTTGTTCAGGTCTTTTTGCAAGGTTTCCACATCCTGCGGAGAAGTTATTGCCCTGCTTAGCTTAGTATCGTCTGCAAATACAGAGATTGAACTGTTTATCCCATCCTCCAGGTCGTTTATGAACAAATTAAATAGGATTGGTCCCAGCACAGAACCCTGGGGAACCCCACTACCCACCCCTGACCATTCTGAGTACTCCCCATTTATCACCACCCTTTGAACTCGCCCTTGTAGCCAGGTTTCAATCCATGTACTCACCCTATGGTCCATGCCAACTGACCTTATTTTGTACAGTAAACGTTTATGGGGAACTGTGTCAAATGCTTTTGCAAAATCCAGATACACCACGTCTACGGGCCTTCCTTTATCTAGATGGCAACTCACCACCTCATAGAAGGTTGATAGATTGGTTTGGCAAGAATGATTCTTCATGAATCCATGCTGATTACTGCTAATGATACCGTTATTATTACTAAAATCTTGTATATAGTCCATTATCAACCCCTCCAAGAGTTTACATACTATTGATGTTAGGCTAACTGGTCTGTAATTCCCAGGGATGTATTTTGGGCCCTTTTTAAATATTAGTGCTACATTGGCTTTTCTAAAATCAGCTGGTACCATTCCAGTCAGTAGACTATCTGTAAAAATTAGGAACAACGGTCTGGCAATCACTTGACTGAGTTCCCTAAGTACCCTTGGATGCAGGCCATCTGGTCCCGGTGATTTATTAATGTTAAGTTTCTCAAGTCTAATTTTAATTCTGTCCTCTGTTAACCATGAAGGTGCTTCCTGTGTTGTGTCATGAGGATAAACACTGCAGTTTTGGTTACTGAAGCCCCCCGATTCACTTGTGAAGACTGAGGAGAAGAATAAATTCAATACCTTCACCATCTCCCCATCCTTTGTAACCAGATGTCCTTCCTCATTCTTTATGGGGCCAATATGGTCTGTCCTCCCTTTTTTACTGTTTACATACTTAAAGAATTTCTTGGGATTTTTTTTGCTCTCCTCCGCTATGTGTCTTTCATGTTCTATCTTAGCCGTCCTAATTGCACCCTTATATTTCTTGTTGCATTCTTTATAAAGTCTGAAAGCTGAGGATGATCCCTCAACCTCGTATTTTTTGAAGGCCTTCTCCTTTGATTTTATATGCATTTTTACATTGGAGTTAAGCCATCCAGGAATTTTGTTCGCTCTTTTAACTTTATTACCCAATGGGATACATTGGCTAATGCCCTTATTTAATATGCTCTTAAAGCAAACCCATCTCTCCTCCGTATTCTTTGTTCCTAATATTTTATCCCAATTTATGCCTTTTAGCAAGGTTTGTAGTTTAGGGAAGTTGGCTCTTTTGAAATTCAGTGTCTTTGTATTCCCTTTATGTTTCCTATTTGTGTGATTTATACTGAAACTAATTGACCTGTGATTGCTGTTACCTAAATTGCCCCGTATTTCCACATCCGTGATCAGGTCTGTATTGTTGGTAATCAGTAGATCCAGTAATGTTTTTTTTCTAGTTGGTGCGTCTACCATCTGACCCATAAAATTGTCCTGCAAGACATTAAGGAACTGGCAAGCCTTAAATGAATGCGCGGTTCCCTCCGCCAAGTCTATGTCTGGATAATTAAAATCCCCTATTTTGATAACACTTCCCATCCTTGCTGCTAATTGAATTTGTGATAGGAGATCCGTCTCCACTTCCTCCCTCAGGTTAGGGGGCCTATAGCATACTCCCAGTATTATTTTCCCCTTAGCTTCATCCCTTTGGAGCTCTACCCATAAGGATTCCACCTCCTCTCTAGCTCCCTCAGTGATGTCATCTCTCACATTCACTTGTACATTATTCTTGAT
Organism: Aquarana catesbeiana; assembly: GCF_042186555.1. Taxonomy (NCBI): domain Eukaryota; kingdom Metazoa; phylum Chordata; class Amphibia; order Anura; family Ranidae; genus Aquarana; species Aquarana catesbeiana. Next base: position 313,054,121 of record NC_133324.1, on the reverse strand, counting down.
AGCATATATATATACATACCCCTCCCCCTTTTTTACCCTCTCTATCCTTGTGGTATAGGGTATACCCTTGAATGTTTGCCAGCCAATCATGAGAGCTGTTGAACCAGGTCTCTGAAATTCCCACAAAATCCAAATCCTCCTTGTACAACAGTATCTCTAGTTCACCCATCTTGTCCGCCATGCTCCTGGCATTGGTGAACATGCCACATAGTTTAGAGTGGTCGCATATTGTCCTCGTATTGGGTGTTTCGAGATTGCAACTAGGACTTGCTACTATACTCACCTTGTGTTTTTTGTGCTTTGGTTAACCTACCACTAATGCCCCACATCGATCATGTCCTTCATTTCCTTGTTTGCTGACCCCATTCTGGGCCTTCTCTTTTATATTCTTTAAATTATATGCCTGTTTCCCAAAATTATAATAAAAAAAAGCACGCCTGGTGTTTTTATTACCAAAAAAAAAAATAGAGGTCTGTTTTTACAAAATAAAAAATCACCAAAAAATAGAGGCCTGTTTTAAAAAAAAAAAAAAAATAGAGGCCTGTTTTTACAAAATAAAAAACCCCCAAAAAATAGAGGCCTGTTTTAAAAAAAAAAAAAAAATATTGAGGCCTGTTTGTTAAAACAAAACAAAAAGAAAATAATGTAAAAAAAATAAAACATAATTATATTGTTGAAAATTTCAAAATATATATATATTTTTGACTATCAACATTTTTTATTTTTGTACAACGAATATTAAAAAATCTGTTTAGTAATGAACAAAATGTGTGGCTTCTTCTTTCAATGCTCAATATCAGTTTGTTTAAAGTTAATAGTTGTTTACAGTGACAATGGTGCTTATTTACTAAAGGAAAATACACTTGGCACTACAAGTGCTCTACGATAACCTAGGAGAAAGCCAAAAAGAAAGGCAAACAATAAATATAATTCAAGATTTGATCAAGATTTTTTATTTTAAAAAATTAAATATTCTGGGGCATTGCAATGGCCCCCTACCCATAAAATAATCGACATATGGATGACGAACTTGACGGGCACTTTGGGGGGCCAAGCCAGTACGGACAGTATCCAGGCCCGTCAGATTGTCACTAATAATAAGTCCGGCCTCAGGCCCAACTGGTAAAATATAATTTGGGGAATGTTTGTTCAAAAAGTTGTGCAGGATGCAGCACGCTAAAATTATGTAATCAAGTTTGTATTCCGCAAGGTTTCCCAAAAGCATTCTCAACAACTCTTCTTGCTCTGGCCAACCGAAAATTAAAAACCCTCCTCTCCGGGGTGAGGGTCCTTTGGGGGAATGGCCTCATGAGGTGCTTGCTCAGAGCAAAGGCTTCTTCTGCTATGAAGACAAAGGGGAGTCCTTCCACGTTATCCGCATCAGGTGGCAATCCCAGGCCACCACTCTGGAGACGTTGGTAGAACTCCGTCTGGGCAAATACTCCTCCACCCGACATCTGGCCATTCTTCCCCACGTCCACATACAGAAAGTCATATTGTGCCGACACCACGGCCATTAAGACAATACTATGGAACCCCTTATAATTAAAATAATATGACCCCGAATGGGGTGGTGGCACGATGTGGACGTGTTTCCCATCTATAGCCCCTCCACAGTTGGGAAAGTCCCAACGGGTGGCAAAATGGGATGCCACAGTTTGCCATTCCTGTGGCGTTGAATCAAACAAGAAACCAAAACTCAGTAATTTTGAAAAGAACATTGCAAGAACATTACACTTAAAACATTATTGCCCAGCATCAATATAACATTAAATAATTGAAATCTTATTTAATAAATAATATGGAAAGGCACACTTATCAGATTGCTCACCCCCTCTGATGGCACATTGTTACATATTAGGGGGTGGTGAAATTAGAAATTACGTTCGTTTAATGACACACAGGGTTTGATTTACTAAAGGCTACAAGAATGTGCAGTTTGAAAAGTGCAGTTGTTGCACTCTGCAAGTGCAGTTGCTCCACAGCTTAGTAAATGAGGTAAGGTAAAGGCTTCATGTTGCAAGGAGTACCCAATCACATGCAAGGGCAATTAATCCAAAAACTTTGTGGCTTGCACATGATTGGATGATGGAAATCAGCAGAGCTTCTGCTCATTTACTAAAGCCCTGGAGCAAATGCACTTTCAGAGTGCAAATGCATTTGGCAAAGTGCAACATATATTTGCTTTTTTTAAATCAACACCACAGAACATTATACCAAATTATTGGGGGGGGGGGATTGGAAATCGAGTTAATGACACACACACTATTTGGATGGAGTTTAGGGGGGGAGGGGATTGGAAATCGAGTTAATGACACACACACTATTTGGATGGAGTTTAGGGGGGGGAGGGGATTGGAAATCAAGTTAATGACACACACACTATTTGGATGGAGTTGGGGGGGATTGGAAGTCGAGTTAATGAAACACACACTATTTGGATGGAGTTTAGGGGGGGGAGGGGATTGGAAATCGAGTTAATGACACACACACTATTTGGATGGAGTTTAGTGAACTGGGGAGGTTAGTGAAGGCAAATATGCATGCAGGACAAAAAAGAACATGAAAAAATTACAGCATGCATGATGACAAAAAGAAGACACTATATTGCAATGATGGTAAGTAGTGTTTGAGTAAAGAAATACATTACATTATCAAACATTAAATAAAATAACATGTGATGCTAATAAAGGATAAAAATTCTTACCTTAGTCTTACCTATAGTCCTTCTGCAGGACCTGAATGATGGCAGAACAGGTCTCTGGGATAATGATCCCCAGAGCCTGGGGGGAGATGCCTTTCGAGAACTTAAGGTCCTGCAGGCTTCTCCCTGTCGCCAAGTACTGCAACGTGGCGACTAGCCTCTGCTCCGGAGTGATGGCTTGTCTCATGCAGGTATCCTGCCTGCTGATATAAGGGGTGAGCAAAGCCAACAAACGGTCAAAAATGGGGTCCGGCATCCGGAGAAAGTTCCTGAAATCCTCAGAATTATTCTCACGGATCTCACGGAGCAATGGCATGTGACAGAATTGGTCACGCTGGAGCAACCAATTCTTCGTCCATGAACTCCTCCTCGCCCTGTTCATGGACTGGTCTTGGGCTGAAGAATGAACTACAGCACCAAGCACATACAACGCAGGAGCTCTACGACGAGTACGTACACGTAACATGGCTTCAAAACGGTCGGCTGGTCAGAACGCACTTAACAGAACGCATTGAAGAACAGCAAGGCCTGTGAAGAGCGACCTGAAAATCAGCAACGAGCGGACAATAAAACAAAGATTGCTCAATGCCAACTGACCAAACGCACTGAAAAGTAGATACAAACCTCACAAGCACAGACTGAACAACAGTTAAAACGAAATGAAAAATACTAGTCTCACAAGCGCGAATCGTCTCTCACTAAACTTCTACTAACACGAGATTAGCAAAAGGAGCCCAAAGGGTGTCGTACGGGCTATTGAACTTCTGTTTTATAGTCTCGTCGGACTTGGTGTACGCCACCGCGTACTAGGCTGTCGGACTTTTGTGTGATCATATGTAGGCAAGTCCGTTCGTTAGAAAGTCCGCCGCAAGTCCGCCAAAAGTCCGTCGAAAGTCTGTCGGACGGGCTGTCGGACTTTTGCAGCCGAAAAGTCCGACCGTGTGTACACGGCATAAGGGTTTTATCTAGATAAATCGCATTATAAAAGATTCTGCAGCTAGGAGCATGTTGTAACATAAGCATTGCAAGCACTGCTCCACCTCAGGATTTTTTAATAATTTTTGAGGACACCGTTACTACAAAAATATATATTGATAATACAGCAAATGTAATAACATGGCCTATTCTCATGAAGTTTGGTGTTTTCATTCATGTGATTATAAAAAGCCCTATTAGGTGTGATGTTTCTTTTGTAAAAATTACAATTATAAATGCTTTAGTTGTTTGCAACATTATGCTGCTTTAGAGCTTAAATCCAGATATCTACCTAGGCAGTGCTGTATTTAGGCCTAGGCCAACAAGGCCCAGGCCTAGGGCGGCACTTTGCGGGGGGGGGGGGGGGGGCGGCGAAACAGCCGCCCCCACCTCCCGGACAGTGGCATCTCCAGCTTTCATATTTAGGGGGGCACATGGGGGGACAGGGACAAAAGTAGGGGGGCAACTATAAAATGCAATTATATATATATATATATATATATATATATATATATATATATATATATATATATGTCCTGGGGCCCTTTACTACGATCCCACAGCCCTTTCACGTGTTCTGCAGTGAGCTCCCTTCCTACTGTATTGGGGCCCCCTCCCCCAGGGTGGCAGAAAACAAGAGATATATGTCACCAGCATACCAAGAAAATATAAGGGTCCAAAGCAATGAGAGAACTATCAGGTTTGCAAAGGTTGTCTTGCCACCGGGCCCTAGTGTTCTGCCACTGTAGGGTTCCCCAGCCTCCTCTTGCTGTCCTGCCCCTGCTATTGACAGCGCTGGTCTGGCATCTCTTGGAATTTACAGGCTGGTTCTCCTGTCCTAAGGACAGGAGAAATCAGTCTGTTTTTTCAGTAACTGAGAGTCCTGGTGGAGTCCTTCCTGCAACTTGCTCTTCTCCCTGCCAGTGAGGATGCAGGCGAAGGAGCAGATCGGGTGGCCGTGGTTGTGTGATCACTCGCATTATGCAGTGTCAGCGAGCGGAGGGAGGGGGGAGGAATCACCCCCAGGAGCTATCTTGGGATTCTTTCCCTCTAAGACATTGTCTTTTTTGTAAAAAAAATAAACAACACATTTTATGGGGGGGTGGGGGTCACATGGTGGGGCACAGCATAATGTTGGGGGGGTCAGGGCCCCCTCTGGCCCCCCCCCTAGGGTCGCCATTGCTCCCGGATCCCGCGGCCTTCTCCCGCACAAATGCAGGGTTTGCTGTGGTGCGATGGCGTGCTTGGCCGTGGGGGAAGCTACTCGCGTCCCCATAAGCGGCCGGTGTCTGGCTGCATGTAATTTGGATAGGTGGGGGCGGAGCCTAAAGCTCCGCCCTCTACCCTCCTCTGTTCGGCTTTCTTGCATCGCTCGTCTCCCAAGCCAGGGGCGGGGTCTGTCTGATGACAGGACGAGAAGGAGAAGGAGGAGGAGGAGAGAGAGAGAAGCAGGAGGGGAACCCCCTACCCTCTAGCCAGGACAGCAGGTAAAGTAAAGTACATTACTATTACTCTTCTATTGAGCACATGCATGGGATCACTTTATTGCAGCTAATCTGTGCTCAATATGGAAATGAATTTACAGATCATGATGCTGCAATAAAGTGATCCTTTGCTACAAACTCATTAAACAGTCCACCTTCGGTGAAAGTTCATGTACTGCACACTTTGCAGTACATGAACTTTCACTAAGATCCCTTTCACACTGGGGTGTTGGTGCCATCGCTGTTAAAACGCTGATATTTTTAGCAGCGATCTACCATCATTTTTGCAGGGGTTTTTGGCCGCTAGCAGGGCGCTTTTAACTCCCGCTAGCGGCCGAAAAAAGGGTTAAAATGACCCGCAGCGCCACTTTGCCGGCGGATTTAACTTTTCAGCCACTAGCGAGGGTTAAACCTGCCCCGCTATCGGCTGAATAGCACAGCTAAATAGCGCCACTTTACCGATGACGCCCGGGCGCTTTCAGTGTTAAAGGGCTCTAAAGAGGTTAAGGCTGCACTGATTGCCACTGATTAGGCGGCACTCTTAAGCTGCACTGATTTGCTACAGTGATGGGCACTGATGAGGCCACACTGATGGCCACTGATAACCTGCACTGATGAGGCTGCATTGATAAGCATTGATGAGGCTGCATTGACGGGCACTGATGAGGCTGCATTGACGGGTACTGTTGAAGCTGCGCTGATGGGCACTGGTGAGGCTGTGCTGATGTGTACTGGCGAGACTGCCCTGATGGGCACTGGTGAGGCTGCATTGATGGGCACCAGTGAGGCTGCATTGATGGTCAACGGTGAGGCTGCGCTGATGGGCACCAGTGAGACTGCATTGGTGGGCATCGGTAAGGCTGCATTGATGAGCACTGGTGAGGCTGCATTGATGGGCACCAGTGAGGCTGCATTGATGGGCACCAGTGAGGCTGCATTGATGGGCACGGGTGAGGCTGCGCTGATGGGCACCAGTGAGACTGCATTGATGGGCACTGGTGAGGCTGCATTGATGGGCACCGGTGAGGCTGCATTGATGGGCACCGGTGAGGCTGCATTGATGGGTACTGATGAGGCTGCACTGAAGGGCAGTGATGAGGCTACACTTGGTACCCACTTTTAATGTAGAGAGAGGAAGAGGTGGAGCTCTAAGATGAAAAGATGGAGCCTAAAAGGGAAGGTATGTGGTTTACGGATGACAGGGCGGGACTTAAACTCAAAGGGGTGTGGCCTTGACAAGAAGGGGTGGGTCATATTTAAATTAGGGGTGCATGGGTTTAGTCAGGCCTAGGGCAGCACAAAACTTAAATACACCACTGTACCTAGGTGATAGGCAGATTTTCTATAGGTTTCTAAAGAGTCCTGTATATTTTTATTAGTGTTATTATTATTACATTAAAAGCATAACAAAGGTTTGTGCTTAAATTGTTACATCTGCAGAACCAACTCCAACTACTCCATCTCCTCTGCCCTAGCAGTTTCCCAAAAGGGCCTGCTCTTGGTAGCAATAGCTATTGCTCAGCATACATACCGGGAGAAAGCCATGCATGTCCTGTGGGATAACAGAGCTTTCTGAGCTTGCCCAATCACCCAGACCCAAAGCCACATGTACCAGTCAGTACCTCCTTCTAGGGGGTAAGATTCATCAGGAAATATATAAATTATATAAACAGATATTGAGGCAGATTCTGTTTTATTAAATAATAATACATATTTACACTATATTACCAAAAGTATTGGGATGCCTGCCATTACACGCACATAAACTTTAATGGCATCCCAGTCTTAGTCCATAGGGTTCCATATGGTGGGCCAACTCAATATTGAACCCTAGGGACTAAGACTGTGATGCCATTAAAGTTCATATGCGTGTAAAGGCAGGTGCCCCAATACTTTTGGTAATATAGTGCATATACAGAATACCCTACAAAAAAAAGCAGTGTTTATAGCTGAGTTTAAAGGGATAGTTTACCCATAAACTAATGATTATGTTTTTAGCCCTACTATGAGTTCAATTTGATCGAATAATCCCCACATGTCCTTTAGCAGATTACTTTTGCTCTTGACTTCCCAGCTCTATTGACCTTCAGAGGCCCTGACTTTCTTTGGTGAATTTTTCACTTATAGACACTGCAAGAACCGAGGTCCAGGAATCCAGATCTTTAGTGCAGAGGACCTGTAAATGATTGCACTTATTAGGATCAACACTTAGCTGAAGTAGACACTAAATATGTTACACAGTCCAGTAATCCTCAGTAAGTAAATAGGGGTGCCACTCTGTAAACATCATTACAGCTTATTAAATTTTGACCACCTACTCAAATATGGATTCCGAGACATTATATGCCAGGCAGGCCCTAATAAAGCTTCGGGAGGCCAAGAAACCCATGGATTTAAACAGGAAAATCTATTGCTTCAGTTGTCAAGGTCAATGTGACTCTAAATCCCTTGGTCAAATTATTACATACTATATATTTAATGTTTAAACTTAATCAGTCCAATAATATTCATGAACCTAAATCAATGCTAGTCATTTGAGACCTAATACAGCTGTCACATTTTCAAAAAAACCCAAACTAATTGATATGCTCACAAGATGAAACATGTTTTAGTAGGTGAAGAGCAATCTTGTTTTACAAAGGGCCCAATTGAAGACCCTTATGCCAGAACAGTCCAACACTATATAAAAGTAAGAAATAATTCAAATTTTCAATATCTAGGAAAGCACACATGTCTTGCACAGATGAAAAATATCTATTTGTCAGCAATTGACAGACACTTGAGTCCCTCCAGTAATAACATACTGCTGTTTCACACTGTGCCAAAAAGCAGTAATACGACCATTTGCAGAGGTTGTGGTGTTATAGTAACCTAAGAAACATCAATTCTCACTTTCTTCTCCCTCTGGGATCTCATTTCAAACTTTTGTAATTAAAAGAGGACTCTGGGATTATTTTCTTTAAGAAATGTGAAGCAGTAAAATGAAACAGTATTTCATATTTCAGCAGAGCTGGTATATTGTATAGTAACAGCTGAAAGAATCAGGTGAAAAATGAAAACCCCCTTAATACCATGAACCTTGAGAAATTCAAAATTAGGCATGTGTATGACTTTTTTCTTTCTAGCAGTTATTGAACATATTATTGTTTTAGTATTAATATATATATATCAATATATATATATCTATATATATATATAGATCTATATATAGATCTATATATATATATAGATCTATATATAGATATATATATAGATATATATGTATATATAGCTATATCTTTCTATATATATATAGAGATATATATATATATATATATATATATCTCTATATATAGTGCCTTGAAAAAGTATACATACCCCTTGAAATTTTCCACATTTTCTCATGTTTTTTGTTAATCAAATAGTTTTTATTAACCACTAGGCGCCCGCGCTATAGCCGAAAGAGGGCTACAGCGCGGCGCCCAATTGCCGGGAGGGCGTCCCTGGACGCCCTCCTGTTTACTTCCCCTCTGCACGCCGCCGCGGGCGTGCATTGGGGAAATTCTGTGTTGGCCGTGTCCCTTGGACACAGCCAATCACAGTTCGTGCTAAATGGCCAATCACAGCGGCCATTTAGCACTCAATTGCAGTGTCCAATGAGAGATGATCTCAAGTGTAAACATATGAGATCATCTCTCATTGCCGGCTCTCCCTCCTCACACAGAGACCGCGTGTGAGGAGAGAGAGGATCTGTGCTGCAGCGTGAGTGTCAACTGTTTTGTGAAAAAACATTTTCCAGTGAAAACACACACATCAGAGCCCAATAGTGCCCATACAGTGCCACATCAGTGCTATTGGTGCCACAGTGCTCATCACTGTTAGTGTCACCTGTCATCAGTGCCATCTATCAGTGCCATCTGTCGTCAGTGCCATCTGTCAGTGTCACTTGCCACATCAGTGCCACCTGTCAGTGTCACCTGCCACATCAGTGTAACCTGCCACATCAGTACCACCTGTCAGTGTCACCTGCCACATCAGTGCCACATTTCATCAGTGCCACATGTCATCAGTGCCATATCAGTGCCACGTGTCATCAGTGCCACGTATCAGTGCCATCTGCCAGTGTCACATGTCATAAGTGCCACGTATCAGTGCCATCTGTCACCACTGCCATCTGCCAGTGTCACGTGTCATCAGTGCCAAGTATCAGTGCCATCTGTCGTCGGTGCCACCTGTCATCAGTGCCACCTGTCAGTGTCACCTGCCACATCAGTGCCATCTGTCAGTGTCATCTGCCACATCAGTGTCACGTGTCATCAGTGCCACATATCAGTACCATTTGTCATCACCAAGAATGTCACATTATTTTCAGCCGAGGAGGCATACAAAATTCTAGCGGGTGATGAGAGCAATGAGGAACTCTCCTCTTCAGATTGCTCATATGCAGATTCTGAGTCTGACGTGGACTACGAGCCTGTCCCAAGCAGTGGAACACTGACAGCCTCAGAGGAGGATGAGAGTCCGTCCGCCAGACGAAGGTGTACTGGTGAGGAGGCAGTGCCATCCACCAGCACTGCAATTCCATCCACTAGCACCGCAGTGCCATCCACCAGCACCGCAGTACCTTGGCAAAGGCCACGTACCAGTGGGGTGTCACCTCAGTCCCAAAGAGTTAGGTCCCATGCCAGCCTTCCCTATTCCCTTCAGAACCCCTTGTGGCTTCCTCCTAATTCAGGAGAAGCTATCATTCCCCCTTTCACTGCCCAGCCAGGAGTCCAGGTGGACACAGAAAATGTTTCCCTGACTGATTTTTTCAATTTAATTTTTACCGAGGACATCCTAGCAACAGTTGTGGTCCAGTGCAACCTGTATGCACAACAATTCATAGCATGTAACCCAACATCCTGTTATGCCCATCCCTATGAGTGGAGAGCCCTAACAGTGGAGGAGTTTAAAATTTTTGGGGGCCTCACATTCTGTATGGGACTAACCCAAAAAAATGTATTACGTTCGTATTGGTCTACCTTCCCCATCCACCACATGCTCATCTTTTCCTCAGTAATGCCCAGAACCAGATATCTCATGAGATTCATACACTACAAAGATAATACCCAGTTTCCTCCCTGAAATGACCCAAATTTTGACAAGCTTTATAAAATTCAGCCACTACTAAATTATTTTCCTGAAATCTTCCCCCAGTTGTTTACCCCAGACCAACACATGGGTGGATGAGTCCCTTGTCAAATTTACTGGCAGGCTGGGCATAAAACAATTTATTCCCACCAAAAGGGCCCACTATAGGGTGAAGATGTATAAATTGTGTGACCGAGCTACAGGGTATACATATGCCTTCATGGTATGCGAAGGGAAGGACACCCAGCTGCATCCCCCTAATTGCCCAGACTACATCGGATCAAGCAGGAAAGTCGTTTGGGAACTCATAAACCCACTCCTGGACAAAGGCTACCATTTGTATGTGGACAACTTTTATACTAGTTTGCCCCTGTTCCGCAACCTTCACAGAAAGAACACTCCAGCATGTGGCTCCGTAAGGAAGAACCGGAAGGGCTTTCCTCAAAGCCTCATCAACAAGAAGCTAAGAAGAGGGGAGACAGCAAGTTTACGGAATGAGGAAATTCTGGCTGTGACGTGGAGGGACAGAAGGGATGTATACGTGCTTTCATCGATCCACAATAATACCGTCGTTCCACCAGGAGGAATGGCCGAATCCAAAAGCCAACATGTATCCACGAATACAATATGTTCATGGGGGGTGTCGACTTCAACGACCAAATGCTCGAACTCTACCTTGCCACAAGACGAACATACCAGTGGTGTAAAAAAGTTTCAATTTATTTGTTTAATCTGGCCATATACAACAGCTACGTTAATTATCACAAATCCACTGAAAGCCCCAAATCCTTCCTTGGCTACCAGGAGGAAATCACCACTGCCCTTGTATTCCCGAATGGCCCACCAGAAACCATTTGATCCGATGTGATTAGCAGACTCTCCGAATGCCGCTTTCCCGGAAAAATCCCTCCCAGACCAACAGGCCAAAAACGACAGAAAAAATACCGGGTGTGCACCAAAGGAGGAGTGAGAAGAGACACCACTTTTTATTGTCCCCAATGTCCTTCCCAACCAGGCCTCTGCATAGTTGACTGTTTCTGCCGTTACCATACTTCACTAAATTATTAGTGAAGTATGGTAAACATAACCCTCACTTCCTGCCATTTACCTTGACACCCTTATGCCTCTACTTGCTCTGTAACTGACTCTGGCTTGCTATTTCGACCACGCTTCTGCCTACCAATTCTGTTCATACCTCTGCCTGATCTGGGACTGACCCTGGCTTGTTATTCAACCACGCTTCTGCCTAACGAATCTGTTCATGCCTCTGCCTGATCTGAAACTGACCCTGGCTTGTTATTCGACCCCGCTTCTGCCTACCAATTTTGTACATACCTCTGCCTGATCTGGAACTGACCCTGGACTGTTTGACCATGCTTTTTGCCTGCCTCTTGGACTGATCTTGTACCCTGCCACTGGACTAGTGGGATTCATAACACAGGGGTCTCACATATGTGAGGGGCTCCAGAATTGTTTTTCTGGATGAAGAAAACATTTTTTTTTCTCATTCCTAGATTAGGGTCTGGAGACTCGATATGAATCGTTCAAAAGACTCATTATGCCTCATAAATTATACGTTGCGGTGTTAGCTTTCCAAAATGGGGTCATTTTGTGGGCGTTTCCATTGTCCTGGTGCTCTAGGGCCTTCAAAATTGTAATAGGTTGTTGAGAAATGAGATGTGTAATTTATGCTCCTAAAACCCTTGAAGGTGCTATTTCAATATTGGGCCTCTGTATGTGGCCAGGCTGTGTAAAAGTCTCACACATGTGGTATTGCCATACACAGGAGGAGTGGCAGAATGTATTTTGGGGTGTTATTTTTGCTATGTACATGCTATGTGTTGAAAATATCTTATAAATGGACAACTTTGTGTAAAAAAAAGCGTTTTAATTTTTTTCCACATTTTCCAAAAACTTCTGGAAAAAAATGAACCATTCAAAAGACTCATTATGCCTCATAGATTATATGTTGGGGTGTTAGCTTTCCATAATGGGGTCATTTTGTGGGCGTTTCCTTTGTCCTGGTGCTCCAGGGCCTTCAAAAGTGTAATAGGTAGTCAACGAGTTAGATGTGTCATTTATGTTCCTAGAACAGCTGATGGTGCTCCCTGCATGTTGGGCCTCTCTATGTGGCTAGGCTGTGAAAAAGTGCCACACATGTGGAATCGCCATACTTTCGAGGAGTAGCAGAATATATTTTGGGGCATCATTTGTGGTATACACATGCCATGTGAGAGAAATAAGCAGAGAAAATAACCTATTACAATGACAATTTTGTGGGAAAAAAACCCCTTAATTTTGCACAGAAGTGTGGGAAAAAAACATCAAAAATCTCACCATTAGGGATGAGCTTCGAGTTCGAGTCGAACCCACTCGAACATCGCATGTTCAATCGTTCGTGGAATTACAAATGATATGGGCCTTTCACACCAAATTCGAGTGGCGCGTCAGGGCCCATAATTCACTGCGGCATCGCAGTGCATTGCTGGCTGATGATTGGCTGGCTGATGATACAGAAAGCCGTAACTGGCCAAAGCGAGGGTGGCTTTGGCCAATTATGGCTCAGGGGGTTTAGTACACGCCCCACACTATATAAGGCCACCTGCACGTCGGCCCTGTGTAGTGTGTTCCGGCGTTGAGAGAGAGATAGAGAGAGAGAGAGACAGTGTCATTTGATTTAAGTTAGATAGAGTAGGCAGGCAAGTCAGTTAGCTGTACTTACAGTATATTGTGTATATATATGCATCTTAGGTGTTGTGTGTGTGTGTATATATATATATATATATATATATATATATATATATATATATATATATATATATATACAGTGGGGACAGAAAAAAGTATTCAGACCCCCTTAAATTTGTCACTCTTTGTTATAATGCAGCCATTTGCTAAAATCATTTAAGTTCATTTTTTTCCTCATTAATGTACGCACAGCGCCCCATATTGACAGAAAAACACAAAATTGTTGACATTTTTGCAGATTTATTAAAAAAGAAAAACTGAAATATCACATGGTCCTAAGTATTCAGACCCTTTGCTGTGACACTCATATATTGAACTCAGGTGCTGTCCATTTCTTCTGATCATCCTTGAGATGGTTCTACACCTTCATTTGAGTCCAGCTGTGTTTGATTATACTGATTGGACTTGATTGGGAAAGCCACACACCTGTCTATATAAGACCTTACAGCTCACAGTGCATGTCAGAGTAAATGAGAATCATGAGGTCAAAGGAACTGCCTGAAGAGCTCAGAGACAGAATTGTGGCAAGGCACAGATCTGGCCAAGGTTACAAAAAAAGTGTGCTGCAATTAATGTTCCTAAGAGCACAGTGGCCTCCATAATTCTTAAATGGAAGATATTTGGGACGACCAGAACCCTTCCTAGAGCTGCCTGTCCGGCCAAACTGAGCTATCAGGAGAGAAGAGCCTTGGTGAGAGAGGTAAAGAAGAACCCAAAGATCACTGTGGCTGAGCTCCAGAGATGCAGTCGGGAGACGGGAGAAAGTTGTAGAAAGTCAACCATCACTGCAGTCCTCCAGCAGTCGGGGCTTTATGGCAGAGTGGCCCGATGGAAGCCTCTCCTCAGTGCAAGACACATGAAAGCCCGCATGGAGTTTGCTAAAAAACACCTGAAGGACTCCAAGATGGTGAGAAATAAGGTTCTCTGGTCTGATGAGACCAAGATAGAACTTTTTGGCCTTAATTCTAAGCTGTATGTGTGGAGAAAACCAGGCACTGCTCATCACCTGTCCAATACAGTCCCAACAGTGAAGCATGGTGGTGGCAGCATCATGCTGTAGGGGTGTTTTTCAGCTGCAGGGACAGGACGACTGGTTGCAATCGAGGGAAAGATGAATGCGTCCAAGTACAGGGATATCCTGGTCGAAAAACCTTCTTCAGAGTGCTCAGGACCTCAGACTGGGCCGACAGTTTACTTTCCAACAAGACAATGACCCTAAGCACACAGCTAAAATAACGAAGGAGTGGCTTCACAACAGCTCTATAACTGTTCTTGAATGGCCCAGCCAGAGCCCTGACTTAAACCCAATTGAGCATCTCTGAAGAGACCTAAAAATGACTGTCCACCAATGTTTACCATCCAACATGACAGAACTGGAGAGGATCTGCAAGGAGGAATGGCAGAGGATCCCCAAATCCAGGTGTGAAAAACTTGTTGCATCTTTCCCAAAAAGACTCATGGCTGTATTAGATCAAAAGAGTGCTTCTACTAAATACTGAGCAAAGGGTCTGAATACTTAGGACCATGTGATATTTCAGTTTTTCTTTTTTAGTAAATTTGCAAAAATGTCTACAATTCTGTGTTTTTCTGTCAATATGGGGTGCTGTCTGTACATTAATGAGGAAAAAAAAAATGAACTTAAATAATTTTAGCAAATGGTTAACAAAGAGTGAAAAATTTAAGGGGGTCTGAATACTTTCAGTCCCCACTGTATATATATATATATATATATATATATATATATATATATATATATATACACTGTATTCAGTTTAGCTAGATCCGTTCCTATTATTCTCTTCCTACTGACAGGCAGGCAGGTGTTTTTACAGTATTTACAGCTACCTGAAGAAAATTGCTGGTGTTCTTCTGATCCTATTAGTCCTATTAGCTACAGTATTTACAGTTAGTGTAGTGCGTCCTCTGCACAGTGTGCACCTAAAGCTACCTGAAGAAAATTGGTGGTGTTCCTCTGATCCTATTAGTACCACATGCAGCTGCAGTATTTACAAGTTAGTGTAGTGCATCCTCTGCACAGTGTGCACCTAAAGCTACCTGAAGAAAATTGGTGGTGTTCGTCTGATCCTATTAGTACCGCAGACAGCTGCAGTATTTACAAGTTAGTGTAGTGCGTCCTCTGCACAGTGTGCACCTAAAGCTACCTGAAGAAAATTGGTGGTGTTCTGATCCTATTAGTAACACAGGCAGCTGCAATATTTACAAGTTAGTGTAGTGCGTCCTCTGCACAGTGTGCACCTAAAGCTACCTGAAGAAAATTGGTGGTGTTCTTCTGATCCTATTAGTACCGCAGGCAGCTGCAGTATTTACAAGTTAGTGTAGTGCGTCCTCCGCACAGTGTGCACCCAAAGCTACCTGAAGAAAATTGGTGGTGTTCTTCTGATCCTATTAGTACCGCAGGCAGCTGCAGTATTTACAAGTTAGTGTAGTGCATCCTCTGCACAGTGTGCACCTAAAGCTACCTGAAGAAAATTGGTGGTGTTTTTCTGATCCTATTAATACCACAGGCAGGCAACTACAGTATTTACAGTTAGTGTACTGTGTCCTCTGCACAGTGTGCACCTAAAGCTACCTGAAGACAATTGCTGTTGTTCTGATCCTATTAATACCACAGGCAGGCAGCTACAGTATTTACAGTTAGTGTACTGTGTCCTCTGCACAGTGTGCACCTAAAGCTACCTGAAGATAATTGGTGGTGTTCTTCTGATCCTATTAATACAACAGGCAGGCAGCTACAGTATTTACACTTAGTGTACTGTGTCCTCTGCACAGTGTGCGCCTAAAGCTACCTGAAGATAATTGCTGTTCTGCTCCTATTAATACCACAGCCAGGCAGCTACAGAATTTACAGTTAGTGTACTGTGTCCTCTGCACAGTGTGCACCTAAAGCTACCTGAAGAAAATTGGTGGTGTTCTTCTGATCCTATTAATATCACAGGCAGGCGGCTATAGTATTTAAAGTTAGTGTACTGTGTCCTCTGCACAGTGTGCACCTAAAGCTATCTGAAGAAAATTGCTGGTGTTCTTCTGATCCTAGTAATACTACACACAGGCAGCTACAGTATTTACAGTTAGTGTACTGTGTCCTCTGCACAGTGTGCACCTAAAGCTACCTGAATAAAATTGGTGGTGTTCTTCTGATCCTATTAATACCACAGGCAGGCAGCTACAGTATTTACAGTTAGTGTACCGTGTCCTCTGCACAGTGTGCACCTAAAGCTACCTGAAAACAATTGCTGTTGTTCTGCTCCTATTAATACTACAGGCAAGAAGCTACAGTATTTACAGTTAGTGTACTGTGTCCTCTGCACAGTGTGCACCTAAAGCTACCCGAATAAAATTGGTGGTGTTCTTCTGCTCCTATTAATACCACAGCCAGGCAGCTACAGTATTTACAGTTATGCCCTGTACACAAGGTCAGATTTTCTGCCGGAAAATGTGTGATAGGACCTTGTTGTCGGAAATTCCGACCGTGTGTGGGCTCCATCACACATTTTCCATCGGAATATCCGACACACAAAGTTTGAGAGCTTACTATAAAATTTTCCAACAACAAAATCCGTTGTCCGAAATTCCGATCGTGTGTACACAAATCCAATGCAGAAAGTGCCACGCATGCTCAGAATAAATTAAGAGACGAAAGCTATTGGCTACTGCCCCGTTTATAGTCCCGACGTACGTGTTTTACGTCACCACGTTCAGAGTGATCGGATTTTCCGACAACTTTGTGTGACCATGTGTATGCAAGACAAGTTTGGGGCCAACATCCGTCAGAAAAAATCCATGGATTTTGTTGTCGGCATGTCCGATCAATGTTCGACCGTGTGTACAGGGCATTAGTGTACTGTGTCCTCTGCACAGTGTGCACCTAAAGCTACCTGAAGACAATTGCTGGTGTTCTCATACTAATAATACTACAGGCAGGCAGTTGATTCTGCTAGCTGCAGTATCAGTATATATATACATCCCAGCTTTGTGCAGCTACATCTAACTGCAGGCCATTAGTATGTCTGGAAGGCCAACAAGGAGAGGCAGACAGTCACAAGCCAATAAAAGAGGTCAAGCAGGCTCTGTGTCTAGAGGCAACAGTGCTGGTCGTGGAGACAGTGTATCCTCATCAGCCCGTGGCTGTGGGACACGCTTGTCCTTTTTTTCGGCAGCTGGCCGTGTTGAGCCGCAACACGCGGAAGACTTGGTAGAGTGGATGACCAAGCCGTCCTCATCCTCCTCATCCTCTCTTACCCAGGCTCAGGGTACTTTGTCTGGCAAAGCAGCTGCCAAAGCGGCCTCTTCCCTCGGCTCAATGGCATCAGTGACTCCTTCCGTAGCCCCACCATGTCCTCCTGAGGATTCCCTCGAACTGTTTGACCACAGTGTTGGGTACATGCTCCAGGAGGATGCCCAGCGTTTTGAGGGCTCCAATGATGGTACCCAGCTAGAGGAAGGCAGTAACGTGAGCCCAGAGAGAGGGGGTGCCCAAGAAGGACAGCAATCTGGTAGTCATGTTCCCCCAACTGCAGCATACTGCCAGGTTTGCTCCAGTGATGAGGAGGGAGGGGATGATGAGGTCACTGACTTCACGTGGGGGCCTGATAGGAGAGAGGAGGAGGAGGCACATCACCAACGAGCAAGGATGCCCTCCAGGAGCCAGCTTAAGGGCAGCACACCGACTGCATCACACCGCAGAGCTCCACAAGTGCAGGGCGCTGCTGTCTCTGTGCGTTATTCCAAAAGTTCTTTGGTGTGGGCCTTTTTTGAGACAAGTGCATCAGATCCCACCCATGCTATTTGCAACATATGTCTCAAGCGTATCTCACGTGGCCAAAACATCACCCGCTTGGGCACCACATGCTTGACCAGACATATGTCGATCTGCCATGCAGTTCATTGGCAAGCATACCTAAAAGACCCACACCAAAGAACAAAGAGGACCTCTCCTTGCTCCTCATCAGCTGGGATCTCCAACCCCACTATACCTTCAGTCCTCTCTGAGACCTGCACTGAGAGGAATGAAGGTGTAGAATTAGGTGTGTCACAGCCAAGTACTTGGGGGCAATCTGCTATCGGTACACTGACGTCAGATTGTACCAGGCAAATTTCCCTGCCCCAGCTGCTGCACCACCAAAAGAAGTTCGCTCCCAGCCATCCACATGCCCAGCGGTTGAATGCTAGCTTGGCTAAATTGCTAGCACTTCAATTGCTGTCTTTTCAGTTGGTAGACTTTGCCCCCTTCCGTGAGTTTGTGGAATGTGCGGTTCCTAAGTGGCAGGTTCCCAAACGCCACTTTTTCTCACGGAAGGCGATTCCGGCTCTCTACCAGCATGTGGAAGGCAATGTCTTGGCCTCGCTGGACAGGGCGGTCAGCGGTAAGGTGCATATTACTGCTGACTCATGGTCCAGCAGGCATGGACAGGGACGTTACCTATCTTTCACCACACACTGGGTGACTCTTCTGGCATCTGGGAAGGATGCAGGACAGGGTGCAGTAGTGTTGGAGGTTGTTCCGCCACCACGCCTCCAAAATTCTACTAGTGGTGATTCTGCCACACCTCTCTTTCACCCCCTCCTCTTCTTCATCCATGGCCTCCTCCTGTGCTGATTTGTCCTCGGAACAGCGGTGCTCCGTAGGCATTCAAGGGGCTACGCAAGCACGCAGGCAAAAGATGCCATGCAGTGTTTGAGCTGGTGTGCTTGGGGGACAGGAGCCACACTGGGGCAGCGATTCTGTCAGCTCTGCAGGGGCAGGTTCAGAGGTGGTTTATGCCACGCCAGCTTAAGGCAGGTATGGGGGTTTGCGACAATGGCACCAACCTCCTCTCCACCCTCTGACAGGGACAACTGACCCATGTGCCCTGTTTGGCTCACGTCCGTAACTTGGTGGTGCACCAGTTCTTGGGCAGGTACGGGATGTCCTGAGGCAGGCCAGGAAAGTCTGTGTGCATTTCCACAGGTCATATAATGCCAGTGCTCATCTTGCTGACCTCCAAAAGGAATTTAACCTGCCCAAGAACCGCCTAATCTGTGACATGCCCACCAGGTGGAACTCAACGTTGGCCATGCTGCAGCAGCTGCACACACAGCAGAGGGCCATCAATGAATACCTATGCGACTATGGCACCAGGACAGGGTCAGGGGACCTTGGTTTTTTTTCCACATGCCAGTGGGCTATGATCAGGGATGCATGCACTGTCCTGTCACCATTTGAGGAGGCCACGAGTATGGTGAGCAGTGACAGTGCATGCATCAGTGACACTGTACCTCTTGTCCACCTGTTGGAGCACACGCTGTGTGGAATAATGGACAGGGCATTTGAGGCAGAACAGAGGGGGGGAGAGGAGGACTTCCTTACCTCTCAAGGCCCCCTTTATCCAGACAGTGTTCCTGCGTGCCCGCCGATCACACAGGAAGAGGACGAGGAGGAGGAGGATTGTGTCAGCATGGAGGTGGAGCCTGGCACTCAGCATCAGCAGCAGTCTTCAAGGGATCATTTACAGTCCCAAGAAACCCATGGACTTGTACGTGGCTAGGAGGAGGTGTTCACACTTTTAATTGTCTATGCCTCAAAACATATGGACATGAGGTCTGACCGAGTATGGGTATACAGCATATTTATGCCCACTTAATTTATTCTGTATACCAACATCTCTTTTTCTAATTTTTTAATATTTTTATTTGTTCCTGTTTAACATCATCCTGTGTATCGCCAGGTTAGCTACCGCCGCACACAGGCGATCTTATATGCCGCTTTGCCGATATATATTATTTTTTGTTCTCCCCTCTGCTGACAGTGGAGATGAGCGCGATCGCTGATTGGCTAAATCCGGCATGGCTGTCAGTGAGTGGTGCCCGCCCCTGTTGTCAGCATTGGCTGACTAGCAGTATAGCTGCACCCATCCGCCCTAGGCAAAATGGCCGCTCCAGCACTTCCTGGTGGCTCCGAGAAAATGGCCGCCCATTATAGTCTATGGAGAGCTATTTAAGGACACCCATAGTGCCTCCCTGTATCCCCTAAAGAAGTCACGTGACCGTGACGTCATTCGTAGGGACGGGACAGGCACTCTATGTTTGTTTTGCATCATGAGCTCGCTGCTCGTCGGATCTCCGCCCAGTACTGTTGATTTTAATGTGAGTACATGTGAGTTTCAATAAAGATTTGTACGTTTGCCAAACAATATTATACCATTGTGGGATCTACCTTTTCTGATTTATCTGGGTGACCCCGGGACACTACTTGAAGGAATATACGCCCTTAAAGGAGATAAACCAGGATAGGATTGCATCACTACCATCCCCACAGCTGGTTGATTCCATGGTTTTTACAACGAAAGGTTGGCATGCCTAAAAGTGGCTAAATGCGAGTACCCCATTACCTTCAGGTAAGGGGCCACTGCCCACCAGTGTGTGCCGTGTTGCATGAAGAATAATCACCATTGTCACATATACTTGGCACCAAGTGGATCACTTATATATATATACTTTGTGGACTTTGAAAAGATGATTATTTTCAAGTGGAGCACTGTTATTTTGCATGTATACTAATGAACTTTATATCACTCAGTTCTATTGAGACTGTCACTTTATGTTATGCACTATGAGCACTATTCACGTTGTATATATACACCTGGTTGTGTGTTGAGCTACACCAGGTGCATACCAGTCCAGTCAGAGACCAGTAATGCTAAAGTTAGTTGCTACTTTTATATATTTTGTGTACAAGGATCTGTTCATAAGCACTAGTCACTTTTCATATATTTGTGTGTTTGACTGTCATAACTAGCAGATTACCTTTATGATAGGTATATAGCTATACTCCTTGCTAGAAGTCACACCATCACTATATTTTTTATTACAGAGTCACATTTAGGCAGTGATGTTTTATTGTCATATGCTTATATTTTAGAGACACCCACCATCACTGTGGTATCACATACAGAGTCATTGTTTACTTAAAGTATTAGCGCAACACCACATTCTTATCCAGTTTTAAATGACTTTTCTTCCTTTAAAAATTTCATTTTGTGCAGGGACTATTCTAAGCACGGGAAACATGCGCCACTTTACAGGCATACTATAGACACCCCCAGGGGCGATATTTAAAGGAATATTTCACTTTTTTTTTCACTTTAAGCATCATTAAAATCACTGCTCCCGAAAAAACGGCAGGTTTTAAAACTTTTTTTTGCATTGATACATGTCCCCTGGGGCAGGACAACTTGTAGACTCTATAAATTTCACACAGACCAAATAATATCCACTAATTTGGGTTATTTTTACCAAAGATATGTAGCAGTATAAATTGTGGCCAAAATTTATGAAGAAAAATGAATAACTTGCAAAATTTTATCACAGAAACTAAGAAAAATGCGTTTTTGTTTTTTTTTAATTTTCTGTTTTTTTCATTTATAGCGCAAAAAATAAAAAACCCAGAGGTGATCAAATACCACCAAAAGAAAACTATATTTGCATGAAAAAAAAGGACAAAAAATTAATGTGGGTACAGTATTACATGACTGAGTAATTGTCATTCAAAGTGTGAGAGCACTGAAACCTGAAAATTGGTCTGGTCACAAGGGGGGTTTAAGTGCCCAGTTGTCAAGTGGTCAATTTTCTCTTTCAACAAACATCAACAAAAATAGACTCACAAACACACAATATGACTCCTACAAACCCTCACTCCCAAATATAAACAGAAAAAAAAAAAAAAATATCCGTATTAGTTGCACTTGAATTTCCATCTCAGAGCCCCCCTACACAATATTACTACTTATTATTACAAATTATTATCTATATACTTATCTATATATATATGTATACTCAAACATACGCATATACATAGCATTCCCCCTCAAAAAGTGAAATTCTATCTCATCATTGAATTTCCGTAGTGTCATTACTATACTCTGCTGACTGCTCCGATAGATTGGATACTAGCCACCAGTGCCAGATTTGATCAAATTTTTATATGTTAATTCCTCTCGTCTTAAGTTAAGGTTAATCACATTAATCCATTGATCTATTGTTGGTGGGTATTTTGATATCCATTTTTGTAATATAAGTTTCCACGCCA
Source organism: Aquarana catesbeiana (assembly GCF_042186555.1). Classification (NCBI taxonomy): domain Eukaryota; kingdom Metazoa; phylum Chordata; class Amphibia; order Anura; family Ranidae; genus Aquarana; species Aquarana catesbeiana. Next base: position 313,032,013 of record NC_133324.1, on the reverse strand, counting down.
TATAAATAGTTCTCCGCCACATCGTATGCATTTCAACTGGGAGGATATCTTCTGGTATAATCCCTAACAAGGCATTTTTTGGGTCAGGGTGAACCTGTGTAGAGCTTAAAGTGTTCAAGGTGTCAAATACACTCTTCCAATAGCGGTGTAGTTTAGGACATCACCACAGCATATGCAAGAGTGTACCCACATTGGCAGTGCACCTTGAGCAATCCGATATAGCTGCTTTACCCCAAGAGTACAACTTTGCAGGAGTATAGTGGGCTCTATGGATAATAAATAACTGAGTCAAGCACTGTGAGGAGGACAGAGATACCTCAAATAAATTATTCAAAGCTTGTTCCCACTCCTCATTGCTAAGAGTCTCTAAGTCTCTACATCATCGCCCCAAACTACCCTCTTGTGGTTTATTTCCAGCTATCATTTGTAGAGAGGAGTAAGTACTCCCAATGAGTCCCTGTTTAGAGCATTTTACAGTAACTGCCCAGGTTAAAATTGGTGAAGGGCTATATTATAATGAAAAGATCTTTGCTTGACTCTGTAAAGCATGCCGTAACTGTAGAGATTGAAAAATAATTTATTGGGCAATAAATATAATAATTGTGGCAACCATATCATCTTAATCAGATTAGTTCTAACTATTATCGTTAAAGGCAATTTACTCCATATTTTCCCCACTTGCTTAAACCGTTTGAATAGTGGAATTAAATTCCACTCTACATATGTATTCACCTGTGTTGTAACTTGTATGCCTAAGTATTTAAATTTAAGTAGATATTGGCAGGCTGGTCACCAGGGGGTCCACAGGTAAAAGAACCTATTTAACCCAATTAATTTTAAAGCCTGAAAACGAGCCATAAATATTAACCAAGGACATCACTGCCTCCAGAGAGAACAATGTATCTCCGAGGAATAGCAGTATATGTATTGTCAGCATATGAAGCTATCTTATCCTATGCTGGAGATCTACAATATCCAACAATATTAGATGACTGACGAACAGCTGCAGCTAGCGGCATCCAGAGCAAAAAGCAAAGGTGATAGCGGGCACCCTTGTCTTGTTCCTCTTTGCAATGAAAAAGGTGCCGATATTTGTCTATTTACCTGCACCCGTGCCACCAGGGCAGCTTAAAGGAGTTGTATCCATCTTTTAAACTGGGAACCAAAACCAAATTTTTCTAAGCAATGCCATAAATAGTCCCATTCTATACTATCAAAAGCTTTTGCCTCATCAAATGACAATATAGCTCTATTGCCCAAGTTTTCAGACGGGACCTGCAAATTAAGAAATAGGCGTCTTAAATTCATTGCAGTAGATCTATTTGGAATAAAACCAGATCTATATACACTATCTTAGATATTACTTTCGATAATCTAATGGCTAACACTTTTGCCAGTAACTTCACATCCGATGTAAGTAGTGATATTGGTTGATATGATTCAGGGTTATTAGGAGTTTTATCTGGTTTTAACAAGACTATAATAATTGCTTCATTCATAGAAGGTGGGAGATGAACACTTTCCAATGCTGTATTAAATAACTCTAATAAATCAGGCAGCAGATCAGCTCCATATACCTTATAGACTTCCCCCGGTAACCTATCTGCACCTGAGGCTTTATTATTAGGTAAGCTAGCAGAGGTAAGCTGGATTTCCTCTAATGCCAAAGGTTGATCAAGCATCTTTCTGTCAGCCGCCGATAATTCTGTTAACGTAATAGAATTAAGAAATAATTGCAGTTCCGTTTCTTTATAGGAAACTTTACTGCTATACAAGTTTTTGTAGAGATCAAAAAACACTGTTGAAATCTCCAAAGTATTCCATGCCTTTTCAGTTGGTGAAATTTGTAATTCTACTACTGGTGTCATTGTTTTTTGGGCTTTTACTATTGCTGCTAGAAGGTGGCCCATGTTTTCGCCATCCTCAATATAAGATTGCTGAAGAAAAAAAACGTTTTTGTTCTGCTTTTTTTACAAGAGACTTCAGCATATTTCTGTTGTTTTTGTATCCACATCTGTTGTGTTTCTGTGGTAGGGTTCGCTATGTATTGAAGTTCGGCCTTTAAAACATCATCAGTTACTAGATGTCCCCACGCCCTAAATCTTTTTTTGATCCTTGAGATTTCAGAGATAAATAGACCTCTCATATGAGCTTTTAAGGAATCCCAATAGATCTCTCAAGATACAGAAGGCTTATTGACAGTCATATAACTAAAAATATCTAACCTTATTTTCTGTTGTGAAGGAAAAAGATCAAACCAATAAGGATTGATTTTCCATAAGGTGCGAGTCTTAGTTGGATTCAGAGCTAACTTAAGAACCAACAGGGAGTGATCAGACAGTCCTCTAGCTGCATCCATGAGGCCAATCTCCCGGATATAGCTAGCAAAAAAGGTGCATGCTGGAGTTAACAGTATTGCAGCCATGCCAAATCTATCCAAGGAGGGGTTTGAGATAGTTATTAAAATCTCCTACTATTAGCCAAGGAACATCAGTTTTATAGGTAATATAGGTAAAATTCAATAATTCTTTAAATACCTCTGAGGAGTATTGGGGTGGTATGTATATATTAGCTAACACATATGATTTACTATACATTGTACAATATACAAAAATGTAGTGACCTTTAGTGTCTATCTGTACCTGCCTGTAGGAGAAGTCAACATCATTTATACTCCTCTAGAATATGTAGTATATGTGGAGTGATATTGTCTACTATATTGTACACGCTTCAAGTAATTCAATTTATGTGTAGATAAATGGGTCTCCTGCAGGCATATAATAGACGAAGAAAACTGTTTCAATGTAGTAAACATTGCTTGTCGCTTTACTGGGTCGCTAATTCCCCTAATATTCCAAGATACCAAAACTTGCATCATATTTAATTACTACAATTTTTAACTTTAGGGTCATAACTCTGAGTAAATAGTCCTCTAAATTTATTTTAACTATCTGGTGAGCGCATACAAACAATCTATATAACAAGCAAAAAAACAAAAATGCCAAAAAAAAGAAGAAAAAACAAAAAATAAAAAACAAAAAAAGAAAAGATATCACAAAACTAGGAATGAGCCGATGTTCGAGTCAACTGTAAGTTCGACTCGAACATTGGGTGTTCGCCGAACAGCGAACATTAGGCGGTGTTCGCGGCAAATTCGAAAGTCACGGAACACCGTTAAAGTCTATGGGAGACTAACATGAAAAACCAAAAGTGCTCATTTTAAAGGCTTATATGCAAGTTATTGTCATAAAAAGTGTATGGGGACCCGGGTCCTGCCCAGGGCATATGTATCAATGCAAAAAAAAAAGTTTTAAAAACTGCTGTTTTTTCAGGAGCAGTGATTTTAATAATGCTTAAAGTGAAACAATAAAAATTAAACATTCCTTTAAATATCGTGGCTGGGGGTGTCCTTAGTATGACTGTAAAGTAGCCCTTCTTTCCCATGTTTAGAACAATACCACAGCAAAATGACATTTCTAAAGGAAAAAATGTCATTTAAAACTGCTCGAGGCTGTAATGTATTGTCAGATCCCGGCAATACAGATGAAAATCATTGAAAAAAAACGGCATGGGTCCCCCCCCCAGTCCATTACCAGCCCCTTTGGGTCTGGTATGAATATTAAGGGGAGCCCCTCACCAAAATGTAAAAAAAAATGTGCGGGGGTGATGTAAACGAGTGGCCCCATCCCTCTGACGTTACGTGACATCACGTGGCTTTAGAATGGGGCGGAGTCACCCATTTATGTCACTGGGTGACCCCGCCCTAAGCTATATAACAGCTGTCATCGCGAAGAGGCTTCAGGCAGTGGGAGCCTCCCATGAAGGCGGAGTTGTTGTGTTTTTTGTTGTTTTTTTTTAATAAAGGACTTGTCCCAAGCTTTCTCTTGTCATTTTTAACATTTTGACACTTTTTTTGGTGAATGAGTAGGGGTACAATGTACCCGATACCCGTTCACATAGGGGAGTGCTGGGATCTGGGGGTCCCCTTGTTAAAGGGGCTTCTAGATTCCGATAACCCCATCGCCCGCAGACCCCACAACCACCGGGCAAGGGTTGTGAGGATGAGGCCCTTGTCCCCATCAACATGGGGACAAGGTGCTTTGGGGGTGAACCCAAAGCATCCTCCCCATGTTGAGGGCATGTGGCCTGGTACGGTTCAGGAGGGGGGCTCTCTCACCCCCCCTTTTCCTGTGGCCTGCCAGGTTGCATGCTCAGATAAGGGTCTGGTATGGATTTTGGGGGGACCCCTACGCCGTTTTTTTTATTTTGATGCAGGGTTCCCCTTAAAATCCATACCTGACCTGGAGGGCCTGGTATGGATTTTGGGGGGACCCCTACACCATTTAAAAAAGAAATTTGGCACAGGGTTCCCCTTAATATCCATCCCAGACCTGAAGGGCCTAGTTTGGATTTTGGGGGGACCCCCACACATTTTTTTTAATTTTAGTGAGGGGTTCCCCTTAATATTCATACCAGACCCAAAGGGCCTGGTAATGGACTGGGGGGGGGGAACCCATTCAGTTTTTCCAGTGATTTTTATCTGTATTGCCAGGATCTGACAATTCATTACAGCTGGGAGCAGTTTTAAATTACTTTTTTCCTTTAGCAATGTCATTTTGCTGTGGTATGGTTCTAAAACATGGGAAAAATGCGCTACTTTACAGGCATACCAAGGACAACCCTCAGGCACAATATTTAACCACTTCTCGCCCAGTCTATAGCAGATTGATGGGCGGGAAGTGGTTCTGTTATCCTGACTGGGCATCATATGACGTCCAGCAGGATAACATGCCGTTCTGCCACGCCGCATCTCTGAACGTGGTAAGAAGCCTCTGAAAGAGGTTTCTTACCACAGGATCAGCTGTGAACAATCACAGCTGATCATCGCGTGAACCAGGAAGTGCCGGTAAACAGCATTCCTTGGCTCATTCTGACAGGGAGAGCCGATCGGCGTCTCTCTCTGTCAGAGGGGAGTCTGTGCTGATAATCAGCACATTAAATATCAGGACAGCCCCATCTGATGTGCCACCACAGATGCCAAAAAGGTGCCCATCAGCTGCCAGTCAGTGCCCCATCAGAAACAGCTGTAGGTGCCAATCAGTGCCCATATCAGTGCCAATTAGTGCCCACCACAGTGCCAATCAGTGCCCATCACAGTACCAATCAGTGCCCTACAGCAACACCTGTCAGAACCTCATTGGTACCTCATCATCAGTGCTGCCCATCAGTGCCACCTGTCAGTGCCAATCAGTGCCACCTGTCAGTGCCCATCATAGCTGCCTGTCAGTGCCCATCACAGCCACCTGTCAGTGCCCATCAGTGACACCTATCAGTGCCCATCAGTGCCGCCTATCAGTGCCCATCAGTGCTGCATATCAGTGCCGCCTATTAGTGCCCATCAATTCTACATATCAGTGCCTCCTCATCAGTGCCCATCAGTGCCAACTTATCAGTGCCCATCAGTGTTGCCTCATCAGTGCCCATCAGTGCCACCTCATCAGTGCCGTCAGTGAAGGAGAAAACAAAATTTTATAACCGAAACAAAGAAAAATAAAAACCCCAGTGGTGATCAAATACCACCAAAAGAAAGCTCTATTTGTGGGAAGAAAATTATAAAAATTTTGTTTGGGTACAGTGTTGCATGACTGCGCAATTGTCACTCAAATTGCGACAGCACTGAAAGCTGAAAATTGTCCTGGGCAGGAAGGGGCGAAAGTGCCTGGTATTGAAGTGGTTAAAGGAATATTTAATTCTTATTGTTTTATTAAACTCACTGCTCCTGAAAAAACTGCAGTTTTTAAAACTTTTTTTTGCATTGATACATGTCCCCTGGGGCAGGACCCGGGTCCCCATACACTTTTTATGGCAATAACTTGCATATAAGCCTTTAAAATTTGCACTTTTGATTTTTCACGTTCGTGTCCCATAGACTTTAAAGGTGTTCGTTTGTTCGTACAAATTTTTTGCCTGTTCGCATGTTCTGGTGCGAACTGAAACGGGGGCATGTTCGACTCATCCCTATCCAAAACTTGTGTAAGCCTCACATAGACCCCAAGAAAACCATCATCCCCCTCAATGATCATCTCCTGAAGGGTCTTACATGTAAACCCATCACAATATACGCATTGTGACTTTTTTCAATTGTTGGTATCAGATATTGGAAGTTATTTAAAAAAAGTCTCAAAAAAATCGACATATACCTTAGAGTATTCCTACAAAAACAAAATCAACCCAAACATTTCCCACAAAACAAACCATAGAAAGTCCCTTCAGTGGAAAAAAAAGATTTTTTTTTCCAACTGGACTCTCTCCTCTGGCTCTGTATCAAAAAAGAAAAATCAAACTAACCACCTCCCATCTGTAAAAGAATAGAGAAAGAGGCAAGGGGAGGGGGGATGTTTTTCTCTTCCTCTCATTCTATTTTATTTTATATATAGTGTCTATCCAGCCATTCAGTGGCAGCCTTTGTGTTGTCAAAAAAAGGGTGCATTTTCATTTGGCTCAACTCTAGTTTAGCAGGGTATAACATTGAATATGATAGATGCAGGGTCTGCAATCTTTTTTTTACATCTTGAAATTTGGCACGCTGTTTTTGTACATCAGGAGAAAAGTTTGGAAAGAACATAACTTTAGTTCCATTAAAAAGAACTTCCTTCAGTGATCTGACTCTTCTGAGAATAAAATCTCTATCTCGTTGATTGAGTAGTCGTATTAGAAATGGCCGAGGGGGAGATCCTGCTGGTAAGGGCCTACTAGGTACTTGATGTGCTCTTTCAACCGAAAAGGACATAGAGAGTTGTTCTTTCCCAATTGTCTCCCATAGCCATGTTTGAACAAATTCTGTGGGGTTAACTCCCTCAGAGTGCTCTGGGAGACCCACCAACCTAATATTATTAAGTTCAGAGTTCAGAGCCACTCAGCAACACTCGGAAACACTCGAAAGCACTCCGTTCCCGAGTGTCTCCGAGTGCACCGAGCGGTTCTGAGTGCTCTCCGTGTGTTTCCTAATGTCTCCGGCGCCCCCCACCTCTGGTTACATGCGGTACTGCATACACTAGCAGTGCCACTGGATCGGATTATCTGAGTTTACATTATTTCCTATGGGGAAACTTGATTTGATATACGGGTGCTTTAGATTACAAGCATTCTTCTGGAACAAATGATGCTCGTATTCCATAACCCCATTTACCAGTGGATCACATAGTAGATTTGTTCAACTAGTAGAGGGAATTAGTGATCTACAGCAAACAATTAACACAGAGCACCCTAAATTGATGTTCATCACTAGCTATAAAATGGAAATGGCTACTTATCTTTACTACAGGTTTTCTGCAATAAAGCTCAGGAAAAGGCATCCAAAGAACAGAACTACCTTTATTATGCATCCCAAAGCAGTAAGGGCTCATTTACACTTGCTTTGGCTTCAACATACATTAACGGCTAGTTTTCAAGGATTCGGACAGGCTTTGGTAAAGCTCTCTGAATGCTAGTCAATGCTCCTGTCACTAAATAAAATGGTTAGCTTACAGTCCTGTTTACACCTTCCTTTTGCTTTGCTTCGGCTTTGCTTTAAAAATTAATACCCCATGTAGCTTTAGTGGTGCTTCAAAGTGTCTTCAAAGCCTCCATAGAAGTCTATCACTTGAAGCCCCACAAAGCCTCATTGAAGCCCGACGAAGCCTCACCGAAGCCCTACCAAAGCCCCACCAAAGACTCATCAAAGCCCCATTGAAACTCTGCTGAAGCACCAGGCAAAAGCAAGGTGTAACCAGGACTGTAAGCTAACCATTTTATTTAGTGACAGGAGCTTTGACTGGCGTTCAGAAAGCTTTAAAGTGGAGGTCCACCCACTGCTGCAAAAATTAAAAGCCATCAGCTGCACATACACCTGCTGACTTTTAATAATCGGACATTTACCTGTTCGGGAGTCCAGCGATGTCGGCACCGCAGCTGATGTTTCCATCAGCTGTTGGGTGCATGCCGCCTCCATTGCGAGTAAGGGCACCCGGCAGTGAAGCCTTAAGGCTTCACGTCGGGAACCCTACTGCGCATACGCAAGGCTCCACTCCTCTCTCCTACTGGCCCGGCGGCCGGGGAAGGAGGAGGGAGCATGAGGGAGTCCGGAAGTGAGAGCAGGATACCTGTGAAAGACAGGTATCTTGCCCCCCTCCCCCCAGAAAGGTGCCAAATGTGGCAGGGGGGAGGAGTACAAAGAGCGGAAGTTCCACTTTTGGGTGGAATTCCGCTTTAACAAAGCGTGTCTGAAGCCATGTAAGTGTAAACTAGCCCTAAGAGAAACTACTTGGGAACAAGATGTTTTGAAATTGGGAGTCCCTCTTCCATTCACAAGACGCATCTAAGTGGAGACAATTCCAGAGAAGTTAACACGAGATAGTTCTATATACTGTACCAAAATGAGTGGAGCTTTAGCCTTTATTTATCTTACAGGTGCGTTTATGTAGGCAGTCTTGTGAAGGCCTCCAGCACATGGGCTTCTAAAAGCGTTCAGCATAAATTCCAGTATTTTCTCCCAAGCTCGTGCAGCCCAAGTACTACGTACAGTCACCCACAGACATGAATAGCTGTGTGTGGCTGTACTCTGGGTGTATAGCAGTATTTATGTAAACAATGGTATAGCATACAGGAGTAAGAGCAAAATAGAAAATATCCTATACTCATGTTTAAAATCTGGTATATACCAAAGTATAGCTGCAAATAGTTTGTACACAGCACCAGGGATTTCTGGGCAGGAAGCACTGGAATTTAAGCTGAATGAGCTTAAGCTCCCTTGTTCAAGAGCCCTGAAGTGGCTAACCGCTACCAAGAAGATCTAGATCCAATGGAGTAGATTTACTATAGGCAAATAGATTTTCAGAGTGCTAGGGAATTTTCCTTTAGCTAAGTGAATGAAGTGAAGCTCTGTTGACTTCCAACACCCAATGGAGTACAAGAAAAAGTACAGTTTTTTATCTTTGTATGTTATTGGGTATTGTTTCTAAAGGTGATTTTTTTTCAATGTTTTTTCTTTCAGGCACCCTTTAAAGTTTTGCCAAATCTCAAGGCACCCCATTCTAAAATGTAAAAAAAAAACTAATAGGTTTTTACAAAATGCAACAACATCCACAAATGTAGGACACCCGACGTTAAAGGTGATTTATTTTTCAAAAGCCAACATATCTTTGCACACTAGTGCTGATTAGTGTTCCAAAGTTTCTCTTTTCCCTCAGTTTCTTTCCCTCACTCAGCTAATGTAACCCCAGTGCTGACAGAGAGGGGCAGGGGAGGGGCAAATAAAGATGCTGTGTAGGTGCACGACATCCTTCTTATCAACTGATGACATCATTGGTTGTTAGGACACTGATGGCTAGTGGATGGAATGGTGCACATTGTAAATCTGTGGCTTTGTGTAACTAAAAGGCAGGCTTTATCCACCCGCTAGCGTGTATACAATTTTTGGGCAAGTTTTAGTCATTTTGCCAAGGCACCCCTGAAGAAACCTGAAGATATAGAAACAGATCCTGAGAAGAGACCCAAAGAGAAAGATATTTAACCCTCCCCGTGTGGCTTAACACCAGATAAAAAAAGCAATCAATCACTCAGGGAATATATGAATAATAGATATACTTTATTACAGAAATCTTAAATACAACTACAAATAACGACTCCTCGAGGAGTTGTTATTTGTAGTTGTATTTAAGATTTTTGTAATAAAGTATATCTATTATTTATATTCCCTAAGAGAGTCATTGCTGTATTAGCTGGTGTTCAGCCAAACGGGGATGGTTAAACCCTTTTCTCTGTGGGTCTCTTCCCGGGGTCTGTTAATATAGTGTTTAGTATACAGTTTTTAATCCCTGCACACATACTGGGTGAGTTGGCAGCCGGCTATAATCAATTTAGCCCCCAAAAAAAGGAATTTAATTTTTTGTTGTTTCTGGAGACCTGAAGATGCCCTGGTTGAAAAGGCTGCACTAAGCTATGCTAAGGGAAAATTTCCCTTCAAAGTAAAAATTCTATTGCAAAGCTTCTATACAACTCCAATGAATGTAGCTTAGACAATAGGTTGTAATTCTTACCTTCTATTCAGGAAGGGAATAATACAAATGATTATATGTACTCTGATCATATGTTCTCATAATTTATGGCACAATTTAAATATGGGTACAATATCACAAAAGCAAAAATCGGGGTTTTATATCCTCAGGCCAAGCTGATGTAACCAGCCAAGCTGACCTTCATAATTTTGATGATACATTTCAGGAAAAAATAAGGCACTGTCATGGACACACTTTATTTCTAGGCCTAAAAACGTATAATAATAATATTTCTAACAAAAGATGAACCAACAAAACAAAAAAGTAACTTTGAAAGCATGCACCAAGTAAGAGATAATTCAGGGCACCTGATCTGTATACTTGCCAGGTCAGCGACTCATAGTATTGCAGCTTTCAGATCATAATGAAAGACAGGCGAGGTCAACAAGGGCAGCAACATATTTCTCTCAGTACATGTTTTCCTTGAACCCCAGAAATCCCATATTGCAAAAGATCCTTTCTAATATCTACTTCCTGAGAAATGTCTAAATATTTGTGACTGATATTAGCAAGCTGTTTGATATACGCTAACTAGAAGTTGTACTGTGGTGCGAAATAATAACTAACATAGTTAAATGTAAAAAGCAGGTGAGATAAACTGGCTTAATTTTAAATCCAAACCTGTAAATTAATGCGTTGCTTCTCGGAAACCGTGGACGCTGTTTATCTAATTTTCATCACACTTTTTTTAAACACTGCACTGGAAGCCATATGATGCATTGCCTGAGTAGCATACTGACGAAATCAGATGCATTGCTGGACTTCTGCAAAGGGAAACGTTAAAAGTGTAAGTACTTTTAACTTCATTGCCTCCACTTTTTACATTTTTCTTGTGATGTATAGAGGTATGGTATTTATTTTACGACATGAGGATTACCTACTTTGGAATTTTTAAACTGAAAGTTCCATAGTGCAAATTCCGTATTGAGCTGTTAATCTCTGCATGGTCACAGTTTGGAAATGAATGGGAATCACTCTGGTCTTATTAGACAGGTCACCAATTCTTGTCTAAAGAAAAATTCTAATTCTGGCATTTTCTTTAGGAAAATGGCATACTCTCTATACAAGGCAATCTCTTTGGTAACATAGAAGCTCTATCTGGTGTCATAGTAGCACTTTGTGGTAGTAAAATGCAGCACTCTTTTGTAACATAGCAGCCTTCTCTGTCAGCAAAGTTGCCTATTCCTCCTTTACAGTTTCTGTCATGATTTTTTATCATTCAAAGACCAACTCTGGGAAATGTACTGCTCACTTAGTCTAATGCCACGTACACGCAACGTTTTCCCATCGGAATAATCGCTGAAGGTTTTTCCGACGGAGTTCCGACGGAATTCCGCTCAAGCTGTCTTGCATACACACGGTCACACCAAATTCCGACTGCCCAGAGCGCAGTGACATACAACATGTACGACGGGACTAGAAAATGGAAGTTCAATAGCCAGTAGCCAATAGCTTCTGTCTCCTATTTGCTTCAGAGCATGCGTCGTTTTTGGTCCATTGGAACAGCATACAGACGATCTGTTTTCCCGATAGAAATTGGTTCCGTCGGAAATATTTAGAACATGTTCTATTTTTAAGTCCGTCAGAATTTAAAAAAAAAAAAGTCCGATGAGGCATACACACGATCGGATTATACAATGAAAGTTATATGAGTTCCGTTTGACTTTTTCTGTCTGACATTCCTCTCGTGTGTACACGGCATAAGGGAGAGTAAAAGCACTTTTACTTACGTGATACTCTGCTCCTCTGGCAGAAAGCACTCCCACTGCTCCAGTATTGGACCATCCCTCTCCATCATCACGTGCAATGCAGGGCTATGGATTCTGCATTGATCTTGGTGACATTAGAACCTTAGACTGCTAGGGCATTAGGGAGAAGAGAGTGCACTATTGGCATGGAGAAGCAGAGTAGCAGGCAAGAAGATCCCCCTTTCTATGTCCCATAAACCTAAACAAGCTAGTAACCCTAGCAATGCTGATGCAGCACCACTGCAAGTGATAATTTTTACATATATGGGATTTAAAGCTGTATTAAACCCAAAAGCAGACATTTATTATATAAAACTGCTGCTGTCCAAAGGTGCCCCTGTGCTCCTTCATTGGGTGGAGGCACTCTAATACAGGAGGTGTGTTACTGGCCTGTTCACCAGGTGAAAACAGAGGGAAAAAAGCTTAAAAAAGGAAAATGAATGCAGCCACCACATCTAATGATTGATAAGCTGCAGTATATTATGTTTTTGTTTTTGGGTTTAATATAGCTTTAATTAATACAAGCGTTTATATAGCACTGACAAGTTACGCATTACTTTAATACTGTATATTCACATCATTCTACCTCAGATGTGCACACACACACACACACGCACATTAGGGCCAATTAACCTTCTAAATTAACCTACCAGCATGTGTTTGGAGCTTGGGAAGAAACTGAAGTTCCTGAACCAAGTTCCGACCACTAAGTCACTGTGCTTCCCCTTTTTATTTATTTTTTATTAACTCTCATCTTCTTGCTAGTTAAGTCTTTTGGTAGCAGTGAGTGGCTACTGTATACAAAGGCATATATGCAATTGTTTTCAAGCTTATGTTAAGTGTAGTTAAGCCTTTTATATAGCTGAAAGCTCAATCAGGATTAGGAGGTTCCTCAAGTAATAGAGTGGTAACAAACAGCACTGCATCTGGAGCATGTAATAGAAAAATACATTTCTGACAAGGTCAAGGAAAATAATAGTTAACCAGTTGCCAACCAGCCGCCACAGTTATACTGCGGCAGGTTGGCTCAGCTGCGCAAATTGCCATAGGTGTTATGTCGCTTGCGCCCACGGCGATCGGATTCGCTATAGATCCGATCGATCTACAGGCCCAGGCTAATGATTTCTGGCCTGGACCTGCTGATCGGTTCTGGCAAATGAAATGCCTCCTCTGCCTGTGTAATGTAAACACAGGCAGAGGAAGTGATGTCATCTTCCCTCGTGGAGCCCTTTTTGGTTCCAGCGAGCTAGGAGAAGATATCCATAGTGAGTACACCAAGCACTACACTAATACCAGGACACATAGGCACACTTTTACTAAAAGTGTCACTAATATAGTATACAGGTCTCTTTTCTGATCACTGTATTTGGGTTACTTGTGACTCTAAAAAGCATTAGGGCAGTTAGTGGCAGGCTCAGGTTGGTTTAGGATACCCCCATATATTCCCTAATAAAGGTTATAATCCCTTGATTGCCCCCCAGTTAACCCTTTCACCCCCTGTCACAGTGTCACTAATATAGTGTACAGGTCTCTTTTCTGATCACTGTATTTGTGTTACTTGTGACTCTAAACAGCATTAGGGCAGTTCGTGGTAGTCCAAGATAGGTTTAGGGTACCTGCCATATAGTCCCTAATAAAAGTTTAACCCCTTGATCACCCCCAGTTAACCCTTTCATTCTCTGAACTGTGGCATTAGTATAGTGTACAGATTTTTTTTCTGATCACTGTATTAGTGTCACAGGTTAGCTAGTTAGTGTCAGTTAGGTGTCATCGTCAGTTAGCTTCAATCCCAGATAGGGTCAGATTTTAACCCTCTGATTGCCAGTAGCACTAGCACATACGCATACACCATACACCTCTCTTACTAGAATAGTGTTTGAACAGATCAATATCTTTGATCTGATCAGATCTATACTAGCGTCCCCAGTAGTATAGTGTTCCCAAAAACACGGCATTAGCAGGATCAGCCCAGACACCTGCCAGCACCTGTGTTTAGCCCCTCTGCCCAGCCCAGCCCAGCTCAACCAAGTGCAGTATCAATAGATCACTGTCACTTACAAAACACAGCACACAAAACTGCAGCGTTAGCAGAGTCACGCTTGATCGCTGCTAGCACTAACAGTTATTTTTTATTTATATATTTTTAATGTTTTTTTTTTTTCTTTTTTTTACACTTTTATTGTAACTATAAACTTTCCAGCTTAGGGTCTCTCAAAATGTCCAAACAGAGGTACACTAGTGAAGAGTATAGGATGCTGAGCATGATAGATGAGAGCGAAGGGGAAGGCTCATTGTCAGATTCAGGCTCAGTATGTGAACCTGTAGAGAGCAGCGGCACACCTGACAGATAGCTCAGACAACATAGTAGTGGTCCCTTCTGGTGATTTGGCAAGCACCAGTGGCCTAGTACGTTATGGTCGTAGACAAACCAGCACTGCAGTATCACTTGGTGACAGCCCATAAGTGTATTTCAAGCTGGTGCAGTGGCTAGCGCAAGTAGTACCCTGCAGCCACCAAGAATTTAAAGACAGGCCCATAGAGCCCATAGTGCCTTTCCTAAAGAATGTGCATATCCTGATTGGTAGCCCACCACTTTTGCAACGCCTGTACTTCCCCCATTCACTGGCCAACCTGGAATTCAGGTGGAAACAGTGGATTTTAGTACCCTTGAATTGTACAAGCTGTTTTTCAGGGAAGATCTGTACAGATCTATTGTGGACCAAAGCAATTTATAAGCTGGTCAATTTATTGCCGCCAATCCAACTTTGACTCTTGCCAGAGAATTTAAGACCTTTCTGGGCCTATCCCTCCTCATGGGCTTTACTAAAAAGGTTGAGTTGCGGTCATATTGGTCCACTGACCCAATTTACCATATGCCCGTGTTCTCTGCTTCCATGATCAAGACTAGATACAAACAAATCTTACGGTTCATGCACTTTAATGACAATGAACTCTGTCATCCTCGGGGTGGCCCTGAATATGATCGGCTCCACAAAATTCTGCCCCTGGTAAACCACTTCAATGAACAGTTTGCAGCCTTGTTTATTCCTGATCAAGTTGTCTGCATTGATGAGTCCCTGATTAAGTTTTCTGGCCGCCTTGCTTTCAAACCCCAAAGAAGATGTCATGTCTGTAGAAAATGCGGATATGGGCGTGAACCCGCTTTTATTGTCCCCCCTGTCCTGACCAACCTGGTCTCTGTATCTGTGACTGTTTCGCTACCACACACTAGTGGAGTATTATAATAGGGTACAGAATGGCACAGTCCTAGGGCGCTCTTTCACACAGGGTCTCGACAGATGTCAGATGGCCATCGCATTTTGAGAGTCCCTAAGCTGGAACGTTTGTAAAAAAAACATTAAAAAAAAATTCAGTTAGTGCCAGTGTATTTGATATATCTATATATACAGTCAGTCTAGTATATATATATATATATATATATATATATATATATATATATATATATATATATATATTCACTGTAGCCTATATCTACGGTCATTCTGTGGTTTACTGTTTCTAATACACTTCAGGTAGTGTATACAGTATCTAACACAGCGTGTACAGTTTCTACTACACTTCTGGTGGTCTACACAGTATACAATTGTACACTTTCTAATGCACTTCAGGCGGTGAACACAGTATGTAATACAGAGTAGCGTAGTGTTGCAAAACAAAAAATACATCATATACGGAAGGCCACCAAGGAGAGGCAGACGATCACAGGCCACTAAAAGAGGGCAAACAGCCTCTGTGTCTACAGTCAATAGTGGTGGTGGTGGACGTGGTGCACCCTCTGCAGGTGACATGCAGAAGAGTTGGTGGAGTGGATAACGAAGCCATCCTCATCCTCCTCATCCTCCTCATCCTCTATCACCCAGGCTCAGAGTAGTTTGCTTTCCAACACAGCTGCCAAAGCAGCCTATTCCACAGGCTCCATGTCCACAGTCACTCCTTCCGTAGCCCCACCATCATGCACGGAGGAGTCCCCAGAATTATTCGACCACAGCATTGGTTATATGCTGCTGGAGGATGCGCAGTGATTTGAAGCCTCCGATGTTGGTTCCCAGGTTGAGGAAAGGAGTAACGTGAGCCTAGAAAGAGGGGGTGCCACAGAAGGACAAGAAACTGGCAGTCATGTTTCACAGCAGGACCCGTTCCTGCGCCCAACAAGAGTATCTGTGAGGGGTTACAGTGTTGTGGCACCACCACCACCACCACCCAAGGCCCAATTTTTCTGTCCCTGTTTAACAGGGGGATTGTAATTACAGCTTTTGATATACTATTTCACAGCAGGGCCCATTCCAGCGCCCAACACAAGTATCTATGAGGGGTTACAATGTTGTGGCACCACCTCTACCCATATAGTGCCTGGGGGCCCCCCACGCCATTTTTTTTTTAAATGTGGGTGTGGGGTTTCCCTTAATATTCATACCAGACCTGAAAGGCCTGGTATGGATTTTGGGGGGGGACAATAACGCCAATTTTTTTCGGTATTTTGGGTATTTTTATCTATATTGCTGGGATCCGACAATACATTACAGCCGCAAGCAGTTTTAAATAACATTTTTTCTTTTAGAAATGTCATTTTGCAGTGACACTGTTATAAACATGGGAAAGATGCGCTACTTAACAGGCATACTAAGGACACCCCCCAGGCACGATATTTAAAGGAATATTTCATTTTTATTGTTTCACTTTAAGCATTATTAAAATCACTGCTTCCGAAAACTTTTTTTTTGCATTGAAACATGTCACCTGGGGCAGGACCCGGGTCCCCAAACACGTTTTATGGCAATAACTTGCATATAAGCCTTTAAAATGAGCACTTCTGATTTTTCACGTTCGTGTCCTATAGACTTTAAAGGTGTTCGCATGTTCAAACTAATTTTTTGCCTGTTCGCATGCTCTGCTGCAAACCAAACCAGGCGGGTGTTAGGCTCATCCCCAAACATGACATTCAGTATATGAAAGCCCAACAATGTGAAGTCAAATATAATCATTTTATGGTGTGCTCGTAAAGTTCTTTTACCTGATATTTGCATTGCCAAAACAGTGTATTACACTTTCTTTCTTTGATGTAGTAATCCGGCTTTGGAACACTTATTCCTTTATGGCCCCTGTGTCAAATGCATAACTGTACTTTGTATGTGTATGTCAACATGACAATCAGCAGGTAACATTTTTCTAACATTCAGAGTGATTCATGAATAAAAGGCACATTACATGTCCTTCACTGGGCTTTGTGAACAAGTTCTTTTTTCTTTAAAAAAAGAATCGCCATCCACCTGACAAAATATGTCAATAAAATGTTTACTGCATTTTTTTTTCCGACTGTTAAACCTGTACAATTAAAAATATATTGCAGCCATTTTTTTCCTCATCAGTAATCAAACTTTTGGCAGCAAAATTGTTAATTAAACAACATCTGCTCTTCACAAGGCCCGCTTAAAATAGCCACATGGAAAATGTAATGGGATTAAAATGTATCAGAGGATTATAGGAACGCTGTAGAGATTTGGGCACTCATTCCTCTCATCTAGGAGAGCTGCAGTCTTTAGAGCACAGAGACAAGGCACAATGTTTCCAAAGAAAAGAGTCTGTATTATGAGACATAGCAATTATTTAACTCTTATCTAAATGGTATTTACATGTTTGGCTAATGAAAATGTCTAATAAGGTTTACAGGTGTCTCAAAATTTTAACCCAGCTGCGGTAAGATGTAGTTCAGTCATCCATGCCCTCTTGAATGATATGATTATACACAATGTATGGTAATATTAATGTTAGTACACAGGGCACTGTATTCAGCTTTGTTCTTTTACCATCATTACTTACAGTCACTGGTAGTTTACAGTGTCCCATCTGTCACTATTAGATCGAACATCCCTTATTTCATTACCTCTAAATAAGTTTAGCAAATATTTCATGCAAATAGGCATATAACTGGAACAAAAAACAAATATCTAGATAATATGCAACCAACCGGGCTAATTTACCGCATTTGCATGCACTAGGGACACATGGAATGATTTCAGCAAAGTTATTTATTTTCCTAATATGGGAAATTTCAGAAAAGCAGAAAAATAAATAAATAAAAAAATAAAGAAAAAAAAATAAAAGAAAAAAAAATATATATATATGTGTATATATATATATATATATATATATATATATATATATATATATATATATATATATATATATATACACACACATACATATATACACACTCACCTGCCACTTTATCAGGACCACCTTGCTAGTACTGGGTTTTACCCCCTTTTGCCTGCAGAAATGCCTTAATTCTTCATGGCATAGATTCAACAGGGTGTTGGAAACATTCCTGAGATTTTGATCCATATTGACATGAAAGCATCACGCAGTTGCTGCAGATTTGTCGGCTGCATATCCATGATGCAAATCTCCCATTCCACCACATCCCAAAGGTGCTCTATTGGATTGTGACTGTGGAGGCCATTGGAGTGCAGTGAACTCATTGTCATGTTCAAGAAACCAGTGGTGAGATTAGTTGAGTCTTGTGACATGGTGTATTATCCTGCTGGAAGTAGCCATCAGAAGATGGGCACACTGTAGTCATAAAGGAATGGACATGGTCAGCAACAATATTCAGGTAGGTCGTGGCATTTGAATGGTGCTCAATTGGTACTAAGGGGTCCAAAGTGTGCCAAGAACATGACACCATTTCACCACTACCACCAGCCTGAACAGTTGATAGAAGGCAGGATGGATCCATACTTTCATGTTGTTTACACCAAATTCTGACCCTACCATCTGAATGTCGCAGCTGAAATCAAGACTCTTCAGACCAGGCAACATTTTTCCAATCTTCTATTGTCCAGTTTTGGTGAACTTGTGCTAATTGTAGCCTAAGTTTCCTGTTCTTAGCTGACAGGATTGGCACCCAGTGTGGTCTTCTGCTGCTGTAGCCTATCTGCTTCAAGATTCAATGTGTTGTGCATTCAGAGATGGTATTCTGCATACCTTGGTTATAATGAGTGGTTATTTGAGTTACTGTTGCCTTTCTATCATCTCGAACCAATCTGTCCATTCTCCTCTTACCTCTGACATCAACAAGGCATTTTCGTCCACACAACTGCCACTCACTGGATATTTTCTCTTTTTTTGGACAATTCTCTGTAAACCCTAGAGATGGTTCTGTGTAAAAATCCCAGTAGATCAGCCTTTTTTGAAATAGTCACTTGAATCCCTTTTCTTCCCCATTCTGATGCTCAGTTTGAACTTCAGCAAGTCATCTTCATCACGTCTAGATGCCTAAATGCATTGAGTTGCTGCCATATGATTGGCTGCTTAGCAATTTGTATTACCAAGCAACTGAAAAGGTGGCCAGCGAGTGTATATACTGTAAATATATCTAGATATATATTTATATATATATATATATATATTGATATATTTATATATAGAGATATATCTATATATATATCTCTATATATAGATAGATAGATAGATAGATAGATAGATAGATAGATAGATAGATAGATAGATAGATAGATAGATAGATAGATAGATAGATAGATAGATAGAGAGACAGAGATAGATATATATATATATATAATATTAAATATAAATATATATATATATATATATATATATCTATCTATCTCTATCTATCTATCGATCTATCTATCTATCTATCTATAGAGATATAAATAGATATGTATAGATATATAGATATATATAGATATATAGATATATCTATATATCTATATATCTATATATATATATATGTTTTAAGATTCTCTGTTCTTTTACTAGCATTCCAGCATTCAATTATTATTTTACTTTCAATACATCATGTTATCCAGTAACTGGCTTTTGTTTTGTTGGCAATAGACTGGAGAAATGCAACAAATAAAAAAAATGATTATCGCTTGTACATCTGCCTATGGTGTCCTTTTATGAAACTGAGATCAGCAGCGATCCCGAGTCTCACCGCTGATCTCAGTGCTTTACCAGTTTATGAAACTGAGATAATCAGCGGAGAACATGTTCTCCGCTGATTATCTCAGCACAGTGAGAATTCACAGAAACGGCCAGTTTATGAAGGTGCGATCTCCACACCTCACTGGCGATCTGTGACAGAATTCTCACTTTCTGATTCACCATTTCAGAAGTGGAGAATCAAGTGTCCGTTTATGAAGCAGTGAAATCTATTCACTGCTTCATTCTCCGGCATTCACAGTGAAGATTTTTCTCCTCTGTGTGCCAGTTTATGAAGCTTTGTAGATCGCTTCACCTTTGGAGGAGTGAAGAGATCTACAAATGCTTTCAACAGTGGAGAACGGCCCCTGATACTGGAATCTCGTGAGACTTTACGAGATTACAGCACCAGAAATACAGAGATGTCAGTTTATTAAGCAGTGATAAATTATCACCGCTCAATACACGGACAGACGGCGTGAATTACTGTTAATAAAATAATGAGTCCCCCTACATTATATACATATGTATACACACACACACACATTATATATACATGTATATACACATACATTATATATATATATACATATACACATTATATGTATATATGTATATATATGTATACACATAAATATGACAGGGGGACATGCTTACAGTGTTGGGGGGTCTGAACGAGGCATAAGGAAGTTAAAAATCTTCCTCCTTCCCCCTCAGATCCCCCCAGATTTCCTCTTCACTCCCCGATTCACCACCTCTGAGCTGGTGAACCTGGGAGTGTGAATTCTGACTCAGATCGCCAGTGAAGCGGTGAGATCACCGCTTCATAAACTGGCCCTTTCTGTGTCATTCAATGAGGATTCTCCGTGTGTAGAGATAATCGGAGGGAGAACAAGTTCAAACATGTTCTCCCCCGATTATCACTGTTTCATAAACTGTTTATGGACTGTGATCAGCGGTGATCCTCGGGATCACCGCTGATCACTGCTTCATAAACGGACACCTCAGAGTGAGAAGCCTGAAACTGGCTGAGTAATCTGGAGAAAGAAAGAAGTCTTTTGACTTCTTTCTTTCACCAAACAGTCAGAGCACACCTTCCCCACCATTACACACCCCAAAACCAGCAGGATAGGAATTTATAGTGTATATATACATACATACATATATATATATATATATATAGATATATATATATATATCTATAGATATATATATATATATCTATATATATATATATATATAAATATACATATATATATATATATATATATATATATATATATATATATATAGCTATATATAGATACATATATAGCTCTATATATATATATATATATATCTATATATAGAGCTATATATGTATCTATATATATATATATATTTTTTTTTAGATGTTCACGTCTCTGGCTGGGTTCACACTTGTGCGATGCGTGAACCAGCGTGATTCCTGTGCGGGTTTTCACATCGCACCTACATTGACATCTGCGCACCACTGCGGGTGTCAATGTAAAGTTAATGACACCCCCAGATCATTTCACAGATCGCAGTGCGAACTATGTAATGGTGCAGGAATCGGATCGCATGGGTGTTCACACCCATGCGATCCGATTCCAGTGCGGACCAAATAAAGGGTCCTGTACCATTTTGGTGCAAATGCAATATGATTTAGGGCCAGTTCCCACTGCTGCGGTGTCCGAGATCGGATGTGATTCGCACCGCAGTGCAAAATCACATCCGATCTCTGTGCGATGCGATTTCAGCCATACAGATAGTATTGCTAAATTTGCATTGCCCTCGGACCAAACTCTTACAGGACCCTTTTTTTGGTCCACAGCAGAATCGGATTGCATGGGTGTTCACACCCATGCGATTCGATTACTGTCCGAGTTTGCAGATCGCACTGCGATATGCGAACTGATTTGGGGGTGTTAACTTTTAGGCCCAGTTCACACTTGTGCGATGCCGGACATCGCACAGGCATCGCATGTTATTTGGAGCACACTGCCATTCACATTACATGCAATGTCTGTGCGGTGCGATATCAGCTGTACAGATAGTATGGCTGATATCGCACCGCATTCGGTGCAAACACGCACAGGACCCTTTTTTCTGTTCGGACCAGAATCGGATCGCATGTGTGTTCACACATATGCGATCCGATTCATGTCCGAACTGTCAGTTCGCAGTGCGATATGCAAGCTGATCTGGGGGTGTCCTTAACAATGTATTGACACTCCCCAGCGATTCGCATATGGCAGTGTGAACTGACATGCGAGTCGGTGCGATGTGGGAACCCGCAGTGGATTCGCAGTGTTCTCGCATCGCACCAGTTTATCAATTTTTATGTTTATCTATAATGAAATATATTTTATTTTAATTTATTAATAAATATTTATACTTGTATACTTTATTAAAATTATTTTTTTAATGATTATAAATGTATTTTGCATTTATATGAATGGTGTATAGCTGCATTACATATGTGCATTACATTCATTTACTATACACCATTCACATTTAAATAGGAACATGTATGATCTTTAAATATTGATAAAAACAATGTTTTTTTTATAATTAGGTTAATGTATATTGTGTAGGGGGAATTTATCTTTATTATTTTATTAATATGTTGGGGAATAATGTGTGCTGATTTGTGTTAAACTTTTGTATTTTATGGTTCCTCATACTGTAATCCCGCTATATCACACGAGATTACAGTGAGAGGAGCCATTCTCAGGAGTTCCCGGCGTTTGTAGATCGCTCCTCAAGAAGCGATCTACACACTTTCATAAACAGGCACTCAGAGGAGAGCGATCTCCTCTGAGAATGCCTGAGAACTGAAAAGCGGTATTTTACCGCACTTTCATAAAAGGACACCTATGAGATCAACATTCAAGGAGTCAAAACTATGAGATAGGCAGGATTATAGGATACATGTCTGGGGCATGGAGGTTTGCAATATTCTAGAATGTCCAGCTTTCCAAGTATGAGATTTTTGCAGCATATATTTCTTAGTAGTTCTTCTGCATTTTTTTCATCCATACAATTATGCCACTTAGCTAGCATACATTCGAAAGTGTTTTAGTCATAGCAAAATGCACGTCTTTGTAAATTCACCATATGTACGCTGTAGACTGTGTGTGCATATTTGTATTCATCACAGTTGTATAATAAATAGCATGAGAAAATTGGGAAATTTTCTTTACCCTATAATTTCATAGGAAATCAGGAGATTTCAGCAAAATGTCACAATTTTTTCGCAAAATACATTATAATCAACTGGGAAGATGAAATTTAGGTGGATTTTGGTGTTTTTTAAGGGTAAACAACCTACTCTCCAACAGAGTAAAATGCTGTCTCTAGGTTCCACAATAACTATGCTGGTGTAAAGCCCCCACTACAAACATCCCATTAGAACAGAATATGAGCTCAACAAACCACCTCAATACTGAAAATCATTAATACAACAAAATCAAAATAAAGAAAGAGGCAAAGTGAGACTGCCTCATTCAAAGACATACAACAGTTTTTCTTGTCCATAAAACATCTAAAAGTACACCATGGTACACAACATATTTAAAATTCCCTGAGCTCAGCATACTAAAATATAGCATACTGTGTAGCATAGTGAACATTCTAAATGCACCAGCTCCTAAAGAAGTATATGTCAGACTCACTCCAAACCACACAAACCTGGTAGATGCTGGCTTTTTCTCTCTAAAGCATATGAGAATGAGCCTTACATGATCTGCCTGGCCTCTGAAATGTGTCAATCATTTTCCATCCATGATGCAGAACTTTGTTGATCAAGTGGTTTTGCTCTCTCTTTATCAACCACATCAGACTTTTTGTCATATATGCATATGTGCTATTTTGGGAACTCAATGACCTACACTTCAATTTGCATTTATCTGTTATTAATCATGTCATATAAATCCGTACATACAATGCTATGGAATTCTCAGGCTTCCCACTTTAATTGTTATGGTTTTGTTGTATTTATGATTTTCAGTATTGAGGTGATTTAAGCCCATAATCTGGGTATTTTGTTGCTCTAATTTTTTTTGAGGATGCAATGATTTTACGCAATGATGGAAGCACCTCCTAGTTAGTTTCCTAGATCTGTTCTTTTGAAAAAAGGGGCTCTCATTAGCTTTATAATTTAACATTTATTTTTACAGAGAAAAACTGTGAAAAAGTCAAATAAAAACGAAAGCAACACACAAATTACAATAAAATACACACAAAAAATAAAAGAGAAGCAAAGAACACAAAATAATATAAGGTATAACTACCTTAAATACACAAAAGGCCCACTAAACAAAGAAAAAAGTTTGTTTTTTTTCCCTTAAAACAATAGATTCCCACAACTCCTCTTTAAATCCAGAATGAAATGAAATACAATGGTTGTGCCAGCTAAGAAACACATTTGGATAAACTGTTGGCATCAATATGCTTAAATTGTCCGAATTTATAAATCACCCAATACCATTTTCTTACAGCTGAAATCCTCAGTCATGCTTATTTGTCCTGTGCTTTGTAGCTAACATTGTTTAATACCTGAACTTATAACCAGGTAACAGAAACGATCCATAATTCCAAGAATAAACATGAGTCACTATATAATAGTATTTATATTGACTTGTCCACATTAAAAAAACTGTAAATATTTGTGGAAGGCAAGGTCAGCACAAGAATATTGATACATGGCAACATTCAGACTTTGCCTATGGCTTAGAAATAGATGTCTAGATAAATAGTGCTGTGAACTATAGCTCTCATTTCTATATAACACTCCTACCATAATACAAGAAAACAACAGTCATTGTTTATGCCTTATTATAAAAAGAAAGAAAAGAAAATGTTTAAACATTACATATGAGCAATATGAATAAAATGGCAAGCGTTTAGTAAAAAAAACAACAGCAATGAATCATGCAAAGTGTTTCAACCCCAACCTATTTCACACCCAAAAAACAAATTGATCACACCTGAATAACAAAAAGCCTGACACAAACAAACCCTAATGCCGCGTACACACGAGCGGACTTTACGGCAGACTTTGCCCGGCGGAAGGGATTTCGTCGGAGAATTCTATCGTGTGTGGGCTCCAGCGGACTTTGTTTTCTCAAAAGTTGGACGGACTTAGATTTGAAACATGTTTTAAATCAATCCGTTGAAATCGAGTCTGGTCGAAAAGTCCGCTCGTCTGTATGCTAGTTCGACGGACAAAAAGCCACGCTAGGGCAGCTATTGGATACTGGCTATGAACTTCCTTGTTTTAGTCCGGTCGTATGTCATCACAAATTTGACGGACTTTGGTGGATTGTGTGTAGGAAAGTCCGTTTGTTCAGAAAGTCCGTCGTAAAGTACGTCGAAAAGTCCGCCGGGCAAAGTCTGCCGTAAAGTCCACTTGTGTGTACGCGGCATTAGGCTCCATTCACACTAGTGCGTTTTTTGATGCATTTTGCATTTTGCAGAAATGCATGGGAATTTTTTAACATGGGTTCCTATGGAACATGTTCACATCAATGCCTTTTTGTACCTCTGCATTTTTGGAAAGGGTCAGGGACTTTTTTTCATGCAAAATGCAGCGTTTTGCATGTAATAGAATTCAATGGACCAGCATCAAAAATGCAAGTGCAGCGTTTTTGCAGCGTTTTTACAGCGTTGTTGATGCTATTTACGTTTTTGGCATTTTTGATGCGTTTAGCTTTTTTTTTTTTTTTTTTTTTTTTTAGACTGTATACAGTCTAAAAAAAACTGTAAAAAGAAAAAAAAATGCAAAACGCGGCAAAAACGCAGCAAAAATGCTGCAAAAACGCTGCTCAAAAACGTGGCAAGCATCACAAAAAACACTGCAGAAACGCTCAAAAGCAACATGCATAGATGTGAATCTAGCCTAAGGCTCCATTCACACTAGCGCGTTTTTTGATGCATTTTGCATTTTGCAGAAATGCATGGGAATTTTTTAACATGGGTTCCTATGGAACATGTTCACATCAATGCTTTTTTGTATCTCTGCGTTTTTGGAAAGGGTCGGGGACTTTTTTTCATGCAAAAAGCAGCGTTTTGCATGTAATGGATTTCAATGGACAAGCATCAAAAACGCAAGTGCACCGTTTTTGCAGCGTTTTTGCAACGTTTTTGGTGCGTTTTTGGTGCGTTTTTGCCGTTTTTTTTTTTTTTTGTAATTTTTTTTTAAGACTGTAAAAAAAAAAGAAAAAAAAAAAAAAAAACGCAAAACGCAAATCGCGGCAAAAACGCGGCAAAAACGCGGCAAAAACGCTACAAAAACGCTGCTCAAAAACGTGCCAAGCATGAAAAAAAAACCTCCAAAAACGCTCAAAAGCAACATGCATAGGTGTGAATCCAGCCTTAGGCTGGATTCACACCTTTGCATTTTTAGTGCTTTTTTCATTTTGCAGATTTGCACTACAGTCCATTTAACATGGTTTCCTATGGAACACGTTCTGTAGTGCAAATCTGCAAAATGCAAAAGGCACTAAAAATGCATAGGTGTGAATCCAGCCTTAACCTCAACCATAGCCCTAAACCTGAGATCTACCTTTAAAGTATATACAAAGCCAATGGACAGCATACTAGTAAAAGTGCTTTGCCTCTATCCCAAGCTACAGGGCCAGTTAAAATCTAAAAAGTAAGTGAAAGATCTTGAAGCATTCTCCTCAAGACCTTTCACCTGCAGACCAATGTTTGTGTTCCTTACCTACCGACTAAGTTAGCAACTTGGCTTGGTCAAAAACTGAAAATGGCCATTTCAAAAGTTATTTGCAGGGAATTGGGCCTGCTTCTGCAGGACAGAAGTTTGAAGTGTCAACAGGTTCAATTATCTAGACAAACTCAGTCTAGATTCAGAAACTCAAGGTCCTTCCATCAGGGAAAAGAGTTTAAAAAAAGAATGATAAAGTACTCAGGCAACCTTTCTGACAACTCATAAGTTTAAGGTCCTCACAGGACCCTCCTATTTCCAAAACTCCTTTTGACTGGCATCCCACCCAGACAGGGCTAGGTTGGCTAGATTTACTCTTATCTGGGTGACATGCCAGAAATCTTGGGTGGTTCCCACCATTAGGCATAGCCACTTCTCCCTCAGGCAGCCTCCTCTTTCATACTCTTTTACACACTTCTGAAGACCTATCAGTAATAGCGGTACTTCCTTATTAGCACTGAAGACCATGGTTTCCCCTTGCAATAGAGCTAACTGCAGGAAGCAAGAGGGGGTTGGCTAACCACTGAGAACTGCAACGACAATAGAGATTGGTATATCACAGGTCCCCAGGTTTCTGGGATCCAAGGAACCTCATAAAAGAGTAGAAGGCATGCCCAGGCACTTGGGACTCTGGACTATCAAACCTGGTAAAACTGTTCTACTCAAGATGAGTTACATTATAGAATAGAATGTATGAAACCTGTTGTATTTCACCTGTTGCTGGTCAGCTGTTTGAATAATGATTACAATCAGTTGCAAAACTACCATCTTTCAGCTTTGAATATCTATATAAACCAATAATAAACTATATAAATAAACACTAAATAACCAGTGACACGTGCATCCCCTCTGCAATGCCACATCAAAATATATTAATATATACTATAATATAGATATTAATAATAATAATAATAATACATTAAGATATATATATATATATATATATATATATATATATATATATATATATATATATATATATATATATATATGTGTATATATATATATATATATATATATATATATATATATATATATATATATGAAACCACATGATATTAAGTTTTAAATAGTTCAGTCAATGTGTATTGTTATATAATATATAATATAAAGATCCCACACCCATATTCAGGTACATAAACTATATATGTGCATAAAATTAAAATGTATTATTTAAAATGTCAATTCATAATGATAATCCAAATTCTGTGCTCTCCTTCTACTATCATGAGCCACCTCAGTGTCCAAACTAATGTACAAATGAAACCCTTTCAGATAAATATGACCCCTTATTACTAAGCAGGTCATATATAGCAAGGTATAATATCTCCAATGGCTACCAGGCACTTGCAGAGAGGACGTAAGTGTTACTGATTTACAGTGTTTATATAGTTTAGCACTGATTTATATAGATATTCATTTTTTCTTATCCAGGGGGATAAGATTTGTTCCAGTTGCTTAGGGTTAAACATATTATTACAGGTGCCGGTTTCACGTCACAACATTTTTTAGCTTTCTCTGTTATGACAGTCTGGCCTTGGAATCTAATCCACCTACCAGCAATGTCAACGGGAGAGGTTTAGGAAGGGGATATGAACAATTAGTTTTACACTTTCTATATCAAGGAGAAAATCTCTTTAAACTCTGGCAAATGGATAGTGATTTGTTTCTATGTAATTTTTTGATGAAAAAAAAATTTGATGATGGTAAGCATCAAGATTTGCAGAAGCCGGCTTGGGCTTGGGAGCTGAAATCTTTGTCTTTAAAACATTTAACCAAATGCAGGCAGATAAATCTGACTGGCACAAGAGAAGTGATTGTACAATGGCTGCTTCTAACATAGTGGCTACTCAGTATGCAAGTGGATACTGCAAATTGATGATATCTGTATCTTAAACATAGCTTGGTGACAGATTAGGTCTCCTGACTTGCTGAATTATGAGCAGCACAATCATAAATGTATACAGAGAGGAGAGGATTAACACCTAATATAGTCTAAAACTAAAAATTCTTCCATATTAGCGGTAGTGATAATGCAAAGAAAAAAAAACAACAAAGAAACAAATGACTTTGTGTAGTGCAAACCACTAATCGATTCTATTCCGTGCAGTCACCCCTATATATATATATATGAATACAGATTTTTCTATTATGAGCCAAGCTCTGGAAATCAAGCCAAATACTATACATGAATAGACTAAATATAAAATCAGCTTTATCAAAGAATTCCTGGTGTCAACAGCAGTATACAGGAATTTTCATCTCATGCATCTGCAAAACAAAAGGCATCTCAGTAGCTGTGCACATTACCGAGCAGAACTATGTTGACTTCCCTTGTGCAGAGATGTTATGGCTCCTCTGGATCCAAAGCTATTCATTTTTTATGAGTTTTACATTAAAACCATTATGAAGTATTCCCACATTAACACAATCACATTGGTAATATGGAGCAATGATGTGAAGGGTTAGAATATTAAGAAACATTTTTCTCTTTAAAGTCAAAGGGACTGTTTTATGAAAACTAGAGAGAATGTGGGTCCGCTGTTTGTAACAACCAGTCACATAAGAAATGTGTTTTTTTTTACATAACAGACTCTTTTTTTGTTGAAGGTTTTAAAAAAGAGAATCTTTACCATGCTAATACAATCTTATAGTTTGGTAGATTTTTCTGTCCTGACAAATGCTGGATTCATACTTTTCTCATTTCACAGTATTCTGGATTTATTCAGTAGCATCCAATAGCAGTAATTTATATAGGTAGGAGTAGATTAGCTAATAAACACCTGCCTTCCTGCCTTGCCTTTCTGAAACTAGTTTCATTTTAGGGCTCATGCACACGGAGTATAAAAACCCTGCTTATGGAGGCATTCAGCTTTTTTTTTTTTTTGCTTGCTATGAGGGCAAACTTGCAGTCTTGTGCCCAAGCCGGGCTCTGTGCATTTAAAGACACACACCACATGGCTCAGCCTTGCCCCCCTGCTCTCTGCTCACAGCATTTTATTGACAGCTGCCCAAGGGCTCCCGCTGTTGTCTCTCTGTGCTGTGAATGCCGGAGAAGAGGAGAGAGCTGCTACAGATGGGTACAGCGCTGGATTGAGAGTGAGTACTCAGGTAAGTGTAGCTTTACCAGTGTGGCTCTACCCCAACAGGAGCTGCTTGGTAGATTGGATTTTCTGTTCTTTTACCTCAACTCTGTGAACAACCTTGGTGCCTCTGAAATACTAAGTTAAGCAAATGCAAATGGCAAAACTATTGGGAGCATAAATATAAATATCCTCCACACAACTATAATTCAGTATCAGAAAGCAGACACCAAACTGGTTAGTGGTAATAAAGCCAATATATTGTCATGGGTTGAAGTAAATGGTAGTATGTAGAAAAATGAACCAGTAAAGGATTAGGTCAATCACAGTTCACTGGACAATATGATCTCTAGGTTATAGCCACTTAGAATGGAGTTCTTTGTGGCTAAATTAGAGTAAACCTGGTAATCCACAAAATAAGCTATAAGCAATTATATAACTCTAACAGCAATGATAGCAAATATTGCGATAAAGTCCTCTGTAAACTGTAGGCTATATCAACTTTAGTGTGCACCCTATTTGAATGGCAGTGATGAAATGTAAAACTCCCTGAAGATGTACCTCTTACTATGGACAACAGGCAAAGTTCTGTAAAGCAGCAGAGTGAGCACTTTTTAGTCCTAGTTCTTCAGCCAGCTAGTGTTGGGGCCTGGCTTTATGGTGGTACACATGAGTACAGTCCCAGTAAAGTCTACATGCAGTAGATAAAACTGCTAGTTAGATGGCCAGTCCCTATGGGCTCAGTCACTGCTGGCTCATATCTCATATAATACAGCAGCTTCGGTCCACTGTTCAAATGTCAGCTCACTTCTGGATCTGCCTGGAGCGACTTCGGTCCTCACACAGAATAACAGCACCTCCGGTTTCTATCTTAGGCTGCAGGCTTGTAACAGATTGGTGTGCACTTAAGAGCAGCGATGTGCACGCTCCGGACACCTCACAGCAAGTTGCTCGGTCTTCAGCCTGGGAAAATACAGGTCTTTCTCCTTCCAACAGTTTCTCATTGGGAAGTGTAGTCCAATAGTCCATTACAGGAGAATAACGAGGCTCCCAGTAGTGTAATTAAATGCAATCAAAATCCAGTGAGCGGGCATGTGACTGCAGGAAGCCACAGATCTGCAGTAAAGACTAGCAGTTTCACCCTTCTTGATATGCAATGTGACAGCAGTGTGTGATTCACAAAAATACCTGAACAAAATGTATTTATTTATTCATTTATTGCTAGCAATTCGATTAATTTTTATGCGTTTACCTGTGTTTTAGGTAGAGCTCAGCTTTAATAAGGCTAAGAGCAATGTGAAAACCACAGTAATCCATAGCAATCAAGCAGTATTCATTATTGACTGGTTTGATTGGTTGTTGTGGCTTACTATATTTGTAAAGGACCACTGAAGTCTCTGTTAACTGTATTTAATATTGGTTTAATTATGTGCTGCATGTATTCACGTGTAGGCTTACTAGTCTACTTTGTGTGGGTAATCTCTTTAACGTATAGAAATCAAACAGATGGAGTAAAGGTAAATCTGTAAGCAACGTGAATTACCTCATTCTCCAGCTTTCTTTTAAAACAGGCACTGTAATTAGATTACAGTAGCCTACATAAAACATAAAGTGTACAATCGCAAATCTGTGACTCATGAACTGCTTCTCTGGCTATGTTTATTCCATGTATGATTCACATCATTTATATCTCAAATCTCTTATAAAGATGAACTCATTGCAAAATAAATGGGAAGCCACATTCTGGTTTACAAAGTACTTGTCATTTAAAACATCTATTATTTAATGGTACGATTAATCAAATATAAAATGTCTGACATTTGACATTTCTCCTATAAATGACATTGAATGTGTCCCACTCCCCAGACGTGTTCATTAGTTATACCTTATACCATTGAGCAACTTGCATCATTTTTTACCAAGTTATTACCAGCTCCCTTTTATTAAATTGTATTATAAGATATTAATCTTTGTCATCTTAGCTTTCACCAATCTGTGACATGTCATCTTAGCTTTCACTGACCTGTGACAAGGTGACATCATTTATTGTAAATAGGCCTTGCCTATCACTGTAACTCATAAGGCATGTAATGCAGGATGTTGTACATCCTATTGCACAGCATCCTTTGAGGATCATAAGGTTAAAGTGTAATCATGTCTTTATGCTACTCCAGGATGACTTCATTTGACAAGACCTGTTGGATTACCTGTACACGCCTATTGCCTTTCTTGTTCTGTTATACCTCTAAAGACATTCTGCTCTAATACAGCACATGTCACGGAAAACTTGCTCAGAGAACCTATAGTATCTTCTCAATATTCACTGATAATTGGTCTTTTAAGCCGACCATACATGGATCAAAATTCAGCTGGTTTAGCAGGGACCAGTCAACTTTTGATCCATGTATGGGCACCTTGTTGTACACAAATTGATCTATCGATCGACTTGTGTGCAACAAGCCTGTCAGGTTTTCCCCTAATAATTAGTGCCACCAGCTATAGCCAGCAACACTAATCATTGTGTTCTGCAGTCAGAGAAGGCTCCCTGGGCTTCCCGCCAACAGAACACAAAAGCACTATGGGAGGGATTCCCTCATCAACACTGACTGTGTTGATGGGGGAATCGAGCATTTTTCTTTCCTTCCTACGCATGGTGGAAATAAAAAAAAATGACATAATCTATGGCCTGCTTTAGGTGCATTGGAGCTTCAGGCAACAAACATTTAAATTAAAAGGTGTAGCTGAGAATACATACATTCATGTATTCATCCGGTAAAATAAATATTAGAAAATGAATTAAAACAGCCTTAGGATGTTAGCCTTAGCCTTAGAATATCCTGGTAGGATGCCTCATGAATGTGAAACTTGCCATGGGGGACATAAACCAAAAACTACGATTTTAAAAATACCATATACCGGAGAGAGGGTTCTCCATTTTTTTATGCAACTTCAAGGGCTGCATTGGAAAAACACAAATCATTTCAATTACAGGAAGCTGTGTGTGGTGAAACAGGACAGTACCATTCTCATGGACAGGTTTTACCAAGAATAAAAGGAGTGTAATGTTTCAGAGTCAATAGCAAGAATTATTCTACAGTTGCTGCACAGTATGTAAGCAGCTTGAATAAGCCGCAATGTAAGAGGGAAAGATGAGGCAGGTTATATCATGTAATGAAAATTAGAGTGTATAAACTGGAGACAATAGTCAGAAGTATAGTACAGTAAGTGCAGTCACTGCAGTGAATGTAAGTAGCTCGTTAGCTTGTACTGTAAGAAGGCAGGGGGGTGGGCAAGAAAGTATTTATCATGAAGTAAAAATTAGACTGTGTTATTTCAAAGACAATAGCAGGCAATAGTATACAGTCATTGCCCAGTATGTAAACAACTTGATTAGGACAAGATAAGAAAAAAAATTCTTGTGTAGTGGTCCCCCTACACTGCAAGGGTTAACGCTTGTTGTTAAGTCTAGAGTAAGAGGAATACTTCTTATCTTATTCCATGCTTCAGCAGGCTTCCTTTATATGTGTGACCAGTCAAAACAGCTGCCTCTGTAAGGCCATTCTGGCTGCCGTCACATGATTACCTCCTCGAATACAATGTAGACCCAATAGTCCTGCATTGTACATGATGATGCAGAGGGGCTACCCACAGCCCAGCAAGCCAGTGAGAAGAGTGCTGGAGCCTGCTGAAGTCTAGGATAGGTTAAGTAATACAGCCTTTTCCTTTACCCTAGAGTTAGTTAACATGTAACCCATGCAGTGCAGGGATCCCCATTGTATTTTTTGTTGTGCTTACCCCTAACGCAGGTGGTCAGACATTATAGCTAGCTTCTGTGTTCTTCACCTTTAGCAGCTCCTTTTCCCATAAAGCAAGCAGGCCTACCAGTACTCAGTTTTCCCCAGGAGGTCCCTCTTCTTCATCACCTAAATTCTATGATCCTTGTACAGGCATTTCAGCCTGAGTGTGTGGGTAGGTGTGCTGGCAGCAGAGAACACACACACAGAGGCCGAGGTGAATCAGAATAGTATATTAGGAAAGTCCCAGCAATGTACAATCAGACCCAGAGGGTAGGCACAGCTGACCAGAGCCACTTACAAACAGTAGCAGAGGATTGTTTTCTTGAAATGATACCAACAGCTTCTGCAGGGAGGAGCAGGAATGTGGTCTGGCCAGTCCACACCGAAATGGGAGACTTCCTTAGAGGAGATAGCGTAGTCCCTGCACTTTCCCTACTCCTTTGGAACCTATCCTTTCCACTAAACACTGTCCCTGACAGACAGAGAACCTGTCCCTACACTAGCCACTTGCATAATGCATGCCAATCCAGGGAGTCAGTGCCTTAAATAAGCACTTCCCTCACTGAAGATGTCCACGCAGGTCAACCAGGGCAGCAACATCCAATTAGGCAACTGTTTCCCCGATTAAGGCAGGAAGTTGCAGAGGAACTTAGTTCCTCTCACCTTTCTTCCATTCTGTATTACTGCTGGGATCCAGCACCACCTACAGATGAGAGGATAGACTGCGCCTGCCTACAAGTGAGCTCATTCATCTCCATTTGCTTGCACAACAGTCTGACCCAATCCACACACAACCCTTGGAGTTTGGGAGGGGTGAAACATCCCCCTGCAAACATACTCAATTTCCTCCTCACTGCCAGCACCCCAACCTTCCTCATTGCCTCAATCTCACAGGGATGGAGACAATAGTTAAAGGATCCTTCTGGCACTGTAGACGGCATGAAGTCCTGCTCTTCCTTATGGTGCAGTGCCGCCAGTGTCTAGTTTATTGCCTATGCAGTGTGTGCTTCAGAAGGAACACCAGAGGGATCATGTCACTCATCACGTTTCACCATCCTTGTGTAGCCAGGTGCATGGAGAAAGACAGAGAGTGATTTAGGACACTGTGCTGCAGTGTTCTCTGTGCTTCCAATGTACTTCAGCTGAATGGATTAACACTACATTGCCTACATCCACCAGGACAAGCTGACAAGCAGGGAGAGCTCACGAGACTTGATGGTTGGCAGCACTGAATCATGGGAGATGTTCAGGAAAGAGACTTTACTATGGCAGTTATTGGACTATTGTACTACAATTCCCAATGCAAACTGGGTATAAAGAGAGGGAACTGTACTTTTACAGGCTGAATACTGAGGGATTTCCTCTTTGCTGCAAAGAGACTGCGATGTGCACATCACTGCCCATGTGTGCACATGAATATGCTACAAGCCTGCAACCAAGACAGAGAGCATAGTGCTGTTAAACTGGGTGCTGAGGACTGGAGTTGCCCCAGGCAGGTCCAGAAGTGAGCTGACATCTGATCAGCGGGACCCCTGTTGCTGTATTGCTGGGACTGGTGGGTGGACACAGCTGCCATTAACCTGTTGCTGCTGGCAGAGACTGAGCACATAGGAACTGGCAATCCAATCAGCAGCATTATTTACTGCATGCAGACTTTACTGGGATTGTACTTATGTGCACCACCTTAAAGATTGGGCCCTAAACACTAGCCAGGTAAAGAACTAGGGCTAAAGTAGTGCTCACTCAGATAGGTGCTTCACAAGAGCTTTGCCTATTGTCTATAGTAATAGGTACCTCTTTAGGGGGTCCTAAATGTAATTGTTGCCATTCATATAAGGTGCACTGTAAATTGGATATTCTGTAGCCTACTGATTACAGAGGAGAGCAGTGTTGATTATCATTACTGTTTTCTAATGCCATTACTTATTGCTGATTTTTTTTTTTAATTACCAGGTTTACTCTAATTTAGCTGCACTGAGCTCTATTCTATGCTGCTATAGCCTAGCAAATATAAGGATTGATTTACTAAAACTGGAGGGTGCAAATCGGGTACAGCTCTGCATAGAAACCAATCAGCTTCCGGGTTTTTTTTTGTCAAAGCTTAATTGAACAAGCTAAAGTTAGACGATGACTGGCTACTATGCACAGCTGCACCCGATTTTGCACTCTTTAGTTTTAGTAAATCAACCCCACATTGTCCAGTGAACTATGATTGACCTAGTCCTTTACTTACTCATTTATGTGCATACTGCTATTTAATGCAATCTCTCACAATACACTGAGTTAATTTACCACTAACCAGTCTGCTGTTTGCTTTTTGATCCTGAATCTTGGTTGTGTGCAAGGTATCTATATTAGTGCTTCCAGTAGCAGTGCAGTATCCATTTACTTAACCAAGTGTGTCAGTGGGACTGAGGTTGTTCTCAGAGTTGAGGCAGAAAAACAGAAAACGCAATCTACCAAGTGGCTCCTGCAGGGGTGGAGGCTTGTCTGTGATATCTCTGTTCTGAATGTAGACAACCAAGACAACGAGCCAGAGGCAGTCAACATGGACTCTACTATGGCTACCGAGTGGTACCACAAACAAAATGGTCAACTGGAGTCAAGCATTTTGATCGACATACCTGCCAACAAATGGACTGAAGAGCAGATTCAACAAGCAATGACAGCACTATTTGTGACTAACGAGTGTTCATATTGGACATGGATCAAGTCGCTTCTCACACCCATGTACTTCTAGAGTAGAGAAAGGAATCCCTGCCTGCTTTCATGGGTGTAGTCTGCAGCTGACTAATGACTTTGAAGCCCACCTGGTTGAGCTGAGAGTGACAGATGTCAACCCAGAAAGTTTGAGTGAGGCGGCTGCGACAAAACGAACCACTCTGCCTGTGGCTATGAATTAATTTCCACTCTTTGAGACTTTGTGGGAAAGTGCCAGAAGATAAAGCCTACATACACTGGGACCGGGTACCAGAAACTGAGGGCCTTTTCAGGGAAACAGCCAGGCTGCCAGTGAAGAGAGTTTCATGGAGCAGACAGCACAAGCCATGGAAGTCTTGGATGAGTGGGACATCCCTGTGGCACAGAAGAAAACAGAGAATCACTGACAGTTTAAGAGGGCCTTCCTCAGAGGCTATTCCCAACGTGAAACTCAGCAAACAAGCCTGTGACATAATGCATCAGCTGCTGCTGAGGAAAGATATAGACCCCAGATCAGTAGCTGAAGTTCAGACGCAGCAGGTTTTAAGGGGAGCTCAGCCCTAGATTCTATCATGATTCAGCTAAAACACGAGAAGATGGTGGAATCTTGAAGTACCACAAATTAATTAGGACTGTGCAAGAAGAGGAAACCATGCTGGAGACCTAATGGAAGAGCCTGGGATCAGAACCTGTTGCTGAGATTAGAATGGCTGATTCAGCCAGTGGCAACCCTTCTGAAAACCCAAATGACCCAGCTGATGGAGATGATGGCCAAAATTGTAACCTTGCCTGGCGAGAATGTCCCAGGGCTCAATCTGTTTTTGAACTTTACAGTTCTTCATTTTGAGAAACCAGTGAATCACAAAGGGGCTCCAGCTGTAGAGTTGTGACTGTTTAGGTCTGCCAAAGTTTGAAAGCCAGCGCCAGAAACCAGCTCCGGTGGTGAAGGAGCCAACTGAGTGTCCATCTAGCTCCAAACTCAGAGACACGAGGAAACAACAGTGAAGG
This sequence comes from Aquarana catesbeiana, assembly GCF_042186555.1. Lineage (NCBI taxonomy): Eukaryota > Metazoa > Chordata > Amphibia > Anura > Ranidae > Aquarana > Aquarana catesbeiana. The sequence continues at coordinate 312,994,888 of NC_133324.1, read as the reverse complement.
TCCAAAGCCTCACAGAGGGCCCCCTTGCTGTTTCTGAGTGACTGTTCAACTTGCTCTCCTTGACCTCGGGTATACAGCCTCAGAAAGTCGGTCCACACCAAATTCCTGGAACTCAATCTAGAAACCAGTGAAACCGATAGCTAACCCAGTCCACAGGACCTGCTATCCCTGCTGCTCCAAGCAAAATCCCTTGTCTCTGCTGAGGGAGTGGCCACTGACCTCAAGAAGCTAGAAGCTGTCACCCCTTGGCCAAGACCTACTAATGTAATTGAGCTGAGGTCTTTCCTGGGGTTGTGCTCACACTACCAAAGATTCATTGAGGGATTTGCTAAGATAGCTTGGTCCTTAAATAAATTGTTGAAGAGTGGGGATGAGGGCAACAACAAAGACTTACTGAGGCCAGTCAGATAAACCCAAGAACACAGGATGACTTAAGAGTCAATTCAGGATCAATGGAATGATCAATATGAACAAAGCATTCGACCAGTTGAATAGGAGCCTTATAAATGTCCCTGTTCTGGCCTATGCCTATCTAATTTAACATTACTGCAAGTCGACGCCAGCCCAGATGGGCTAGGTGGGGTGTTGTATAAAGCAGCCCTCAAAAATTCCATTTTGTGATTGGAATTATGAGGAGTGCGAGTATGTACAGGGCTTTGCTGTCCCAGGAATGTAAAGCCAATGCCCCCCGCTACACACAGGCTTGTAGCGCGGACATTACAATAGGAATAGTCAGCTGCCTGGGACTGCCCCTCTCCCTCCATCCTTGCCACACATCCCACAGCCCGCACTCACAGCGCGGGCATTACAATAATAGTCAGCCGCCTGGGACCGAAGCTCTCCCTCCCTCCTTGCCACATATCCCACCCCCGCACTTGCAGTTCGGCTATTACAATAATTGTCAGCGCCGGGGACTGCCCCTCTCCCTCCCTCCTTGCCGCACATCACACCCCCTGGCACAAGATATGTGCTGGGAGGAAAGTCGGGCAGGAATTGAGAGCATAGATGTGCTGGATTGGGGAGGGGGGTTCATTGGAGGCATAGGTATAATGGTTTTGGGTGGGGGTAGAATTGGAGGCCTAGATCTTAATCATACTTATGCCTCCAATTCCACCCCCCCCCCCATCTATCATACCTATAATTCCAATGTCACTGCATTGCATTTGGGCTGCATTGATGGGCACTGATCAGGCTGCATTGGTGGGCACTGATCAGGATGCATTGATGGGCACTGGTGAGGCTGCACTGATGGGCACTGGTGAAACTGCATTGATGGGCACTGGTGAAGCTGCATTTGAGGGGCACTGGTAAAGCTGCATTTAATGGGCACTGATCAGGCTGCATTGATAGGCACTGGTGAGGCTGCATTGATGGGCACTGATCAGGCCACATTGATGGGCACTGATCAGGCTGCATTGATGGGCTCTAGTAAAGCTGCAATGATGGGCACTGATCAGGCTGCATTGATGGGCACTCATTAGGCTACATTGATGGGCACTGGTGAGGCTGCATTGATGGGCACTGATCAGGCTGCATTGATGGGCACTGGTGAGGCTGTATTAATGAGCACTGGTGAGGCTGCATTGATGAGGTGGCACTGATGGGCATTGGTAAGCTGCACTGAGATGCTGGACCGATGGGCACTGATAGGTACTCATAGGCTGCATTGATGGGCACTGATGAGGCTGTACTGATAAAGTTGTTAATATTTATTTTTGTAACATACTTCTACATAAAACATTTAACAGTGTCATTTCATGAGATCATTTATGAGGGTGTGTTTAGGGGTGGAATTATTGGCGGGGCAGGGTATGGGGTTGGGTGGGGCAACTGGTGGTGAGTAACTCTTAAGGCCTGGCTAGTAGTGAGGGTGAAGGACCTGCAACTGGGTGATCAAGTGTTGCTGAGGAATCTGGGTGTCCCCAAGAAGCATAAGCTATCTAATTGGTGTAAATCCCAGCCCTATATTGTCTGTAAGCAGTTTCCCAGATTGCCAGCCAGAACCGGCCCATTAAAGACCTGACACTGTAACCACCTTTTACCCCTCGCAGAAGCAGCTTGTGTGCCTCAGCAACCAGATTCAAGACCCACTCAGGCTGTTTCTCAAAGGCTATATCCAGTGACTAGAACTCAGTCTTTGACACCAGACACAGACTAAGGAGATAGCAGTGAAGAGGTGAGCAGTGAGCAGTCACGTGAGCACCGGAAATAAGAAATATGAAATGAGGTAGAAATTTGCATATTTTTTATAAAACATGTATAGTGGGGCACATAACATTATTTAACAGAGGGGATTTTGTGATCATGATGAATTGGCTTTACAACCACTTTAAGTTTGCTTTTAGTTGTTTATCCAGGTTAATCTAAGTTATGGACATATGTTGTTGGACTCTGCCCATTCTTTGGGGACTAAAGATTTCTGGGGGGGGGGGGGGGGGGGGCTTGTAGTCAGGTGTTTGGCGAAAAACAGAAAAACAGAGAGCGACTTGGGACATTGTGCTGCAGCGGTCTGTGTCCCCCTAATGGACTTCAGCTAGATGGATTAACACTACATCTCCTCCATCCAACAGGGGGAGCTGACAAGTAGAGGGAGCTCATGAGTAGGGATGAGCCGAACACCCCCCGGTTCGGTTTGCACCAGAACCTGCGAACGGACCGAAAATTCGTACGAACATTAGAACTCCATTGACATCTATGGGACCCGAACGTTGGAAATCAAAGGTGCTCATTTTAAAGGCTAATTTGCATGGTATTGTCCTAAAAAGGGTTTGGGGACCCGGGTCCTGCCCCAGGGGACATGTATCAATGCAAAAAAACTTTTAAAAATGGCCGTTTTTTCGGGAGCAGTGATTTTAATGATGCTTAAAGTAAAAAAAAAAAAAAAAATAAATATTCCTTTAAATATCGTACCTGGGGGGTGTCTATAGTATGCCTGTAAAGTGGCGCGTGTTTTCCGTGCTTAGAACACTCCCTGCACAAAATGTCATTTTTAAAGGAAAAAAAGTAATTTAAAACTGCTTGCGGCTTTAATGTAATGTCGGGTCCTGGCAATATGGATGAAAATCAGTGAGACAAATGGCACGGCTACCCCCAAGTCCATTACCTGGCCCTTTGGGTCTTGTATGGATATTAAGGGGAACCCCGCAGCCAAATTAAAAAAGGAAAGGCCCTATATACTCTGAACAGCTGTATACAGGCGGTGCAAACTAGACAGGGACTGTAGGTTTGTTGTTAAGTAGAATCTGTTTGTAATTTTGAACTGGTACATTTTTAACGTGTTTAGCTCCAGCCAAAAAATCTATTTTAAGCTTTTTGGAAAACCTAGGGAAGGGTTATCACCCCTGTGACATTTGTTTTGCTGCCTGTGCTCCTCTTCAGAAGATTTCACCTCACTTTTTGTCACAATGACAAATGTTGAGAAATTTGGGTTTTTTTGTGAAACAAGGATTGGTGATAAAGCATCAGTGGAAAGGAGAAAAGTTTTTCCCATATTAACTCTTACAGGAGAGAATTTCCCTTCCTAGGGGTAGATTTCATCTCACTTCCTGTTTTCTCCTTCCGTTTGCAAGTAGGAGTCGTTTGTAAGTTGTAGGAGCCTGCCCTAAATACTCAGCGGAAATTTGGGCCTTAGGTGTTGTTGTGGCCACAACACTGTAAGCCCTCACAGGGCCCTGCTGTGAAATATTAGATCAAGAATTGTAATTACATGCCCCTGTTGAACAGGGGCAGAAAAAATGGGCCTTTGGTGGTGGTGGTGGTGCTACAACACTGTAAGTCCTCACAGATACTCTTGGTGGGCGCAGAAACGGACCCTGCTGTGAAATATTAGATCAAGAATTCTAATTACATGTCCCTGTTGAACAGGGGCTCAAAAATTGGGCCTTAGGCACTGGTGCTGGTGCCACAACACTGCAACCCCTCACAGATACTCTAGTTGGAGCGCAGGAACTAGCCCTGCTGCAAAGAATTGCATCAAAAATTGTAATTACAAGCCCCTGTTAAACAGGGGCTGAAAAATTGGGCCTTAGGCACTGGTGGCGGGACTGGTGACGCCCAGAACCAAAAATGTTCTTACAAGCTATCATCATGATCATTTAGGAGGAAGAGGATAATTACTCAGTATAACAGGATAGTCACTCAGCATCAGCATAGGCAGTCTTTGAAGGGATCTGACATTTCAAAAAAATGTATTCGATTACATCAGCATCAGGTGCTTGGTAGCTGGTGGTGATCCTAGAATGATTCATTTTTATGAAGGTCAGTCGATCGACCAAGTCGGTGGACAGACGAACCCTGTGATCGGTTACAAAGCCTCCAGCAGCACTGAATGTGCGTTCCAAAAGAATGCTGGATGCAGGACAGGCCAGTAGCTCAATTGCATACTGTGCAAGCTCTGGCCAGTGATCCATCCTCAAGACCCAGTAACCCAAAGGATTTTCGGTGGTAAAGGTGTCCAAGTCAGATCTTGCCCCTAGGTATTCCTGCACTGTGTAAAACAGACGCTGGCGATGGTTGCTGGAAACTATCATACCTTGGGGCTGCGGACTAAAAAATTGTCTGAACACATCTGTCAGATGGCCACCTTCTTTGACTGACCGAAGCCTCAGCAACACGTTGTCCAGAAACAGGAGTTTGTAACCTCCCAGTCTCTGGGAACATGTTGCACAGACCTTTCTGCAAAGATGTTTCATCCTCTGCTCCCTCTGCGACGGCAAGATAAGGTCCGCAACCTTACCCTTGTAACGTGGATCAAGGAGGGTTGCCAGCCAGTATTGGTCCTTCTCCTTGATACCATGAATACGAGGATCCTTACACAGGCTTTGCAGGATCAGGGAGGCCATGCAGCGTAGGTTTGCTGAGGCATTCGGTCCGGAGTCCTCAGGATCACTAAGGACGACATGATCGGGAGCCACCTCCTCCCAGCCACGTACAAGTCCATGTGTTTCTTGGGACTGTAAATGATCCCTTAAAGACTGCTGCTGATGCTGAGTGCCAGGCTCCACCTCCATACTGACACAATCCTCCTCCTCCTCCTTGTCCTCTTCCTGTGTGATCGGCGGGCAAGCAGGAACACTGTCTGGATAAAGGGGGCCTTGAGAGCTAAGGAAGTCCTCCTCTTCCTGCCTCTGTTCTGCCTCAAGTGCCCTGTCCATTATTCCACGCAGCGTGTGCTCCAACAGGTGGACAACGGGGACAGTGTCACTGATGCATGCACTGTCACTGCTCACCATCCTCGTGGCCTCCTCAAATGGTGACAGGACAGTGCATGCATCCCTGATCATGGCTCACTGGCGTGGGGAAAAAAGCCAAGCTCTCCTGACCCTGTCCTGGTGCCATAGTTGTACAAGTACTCATTGATGGCCCTCTGCTGCGTGTGCAGCCGCTGCAGCATGGCCAACGTTGAGTTCCACCTGGTGGGCATGTCACAGATTAGGCAGTTCTTGGGCAGGTTTAATTCCTTTTGGAGGTCTGCCAGCCGAGCACTGGCATTATATGACCGTCAGAAATGCACACAGACTTTCCTGGCCTGCCTCAGGACATCCTGTAAGCCCGGGTACCTGCCCAAGAACCGCTGCACCACCAAGTTAAGGACGTGAGCCAAACAGGGCACATGGGTCATTTGTCCCTGTCGGAGGGCGGAGAGGAGTTTGGTGCCATTGTTGAAAACCACCATTCCTGCCTTAAGTTGGCGTGGCGTCAACCACCTCTGAACCTGCCCCTGCAGAGCTGACAGAAACTCTGCCCAAGTGTGGCTCCTGTCCCCAAAGCACACCAGCTCAAGCACCGCATGGCATCTTTTGACCTGCATACTTGAGTAGCCTCTTGAACGCCTACTGAGCACCGCTGGTTCCGGGGACGAAGCACAGGAAGAGGCCATGGAGGAAGAAGAAGAGGAGGGGGTGGAGGAGAGAGATGTGTCAGAATCATTAGTAGTGGCATTTTGGAGGCGTGGTGGCAGAACAACCTCCAACACTACTGCACCTTGTCCTGCATCCTTACCAGGTGCCAGCAGAGTCACCCAATGCGCCGTAAAACTTAGGTTACGTCCCTGTCCATGCCTGCTGGACCATGAGTCAGCGGTAATATGCACCTTACCGCTGACCGCCCTGTCCAGAGAGGCATGGACATTGCCTTCCACATGCCGGTAGAGAGCCGGAATCGCCTTCTGTGAGAAAAAGTGGCGTTTGGGTACCTGCCACTGAGGAACCGCACATTCCACAAACTCACGGAAGGGGGCAGAGTCTACCAACTGAAAAGTTAGCAGTTGAAGTGCTAGCAATTTTGCCAAGCTAGCATTCAATCGCTGGGCATGTGGATGGCTGGGAGCGAACTTCTTTTGGTGATGCAGCAGCTGGGGCAGGGAAATTTGCCTGGTACAATCTGACGTTGGTGTACCGAAAGCAGATTGCCCACAAGTACTTGGCTGTGACAGACCTAATTCTACACCTTCATTCCTCTCAGTGCAGGTCTCAGAGAGGACTGAAGGTATAGTGGGGTTGGAGAGCTCAGCTGATGAGGAGCAAGGAGAGGTCCTCTTTGTTCTTTGGTGTGGGTCTTTTAGATACGCTTGCCAACTAATTGCATGGCAGGTCAACATATGTCTGGTCAAGCATGTGGTGCCCAAGCGGGAGATGTTTTGGCGCGAGATACGCTTGAGACATATGTTGCAAATAGCAGCGGTGCGATCTGATGCACTCGTCTCAAAAAAGGCCCACACCAAAGAACTTTTGGAATAACGTGCAGAGACAGCAGTGCCCTGCACATGCGGAGCTTTGCAGTGTGATGCACTTAGTGTGCTGCCCTTAGACTGGCCCCTGGAGGGCATCCTGCCTCATTGGTGATGTGCCTCCTCCTCCTCCTCCTCCTCTCTCCTATCAGGCACCCATGTTGAGTCAGTGACCTCATCATCCCCTCCCTCCTCATCACTGGAGCAAACCTGGCAGTATGCTGCAGCAGGGGGAGCATGACTGCCAGATTGCTGTCCTTCTTGGGCACTCCCTCTGTCTATGCTCACGTTACTGCCTTCATCTAGCTCAGTATCATCATCAGAGCCTTCTAAATGCTGGGCATCCTTCTGGAGCATGTACCCAACACTGTGGTCAAACAGTTCGAGGGACTCCTCAGGAGGACATGGTGGGGCTATGGAAGGAGTCACTGATGCCATTGAGCCGAGGGAAGAGGCCGCATTGGCAGCTGCTTTGCCAGACAAAGTATCCTGAGCATGGGTGAGAGAGGATGAAGAGGATGAAGATGGCTTGGTCATCCACTCGACCAAGTTTTCCGCATGTTGTTGCTCAACACGGCCAGCTGCCAAAAAAAAGGCCAAGCATGTCCCACGGCCACGTGCTGATGAGGATGCACCATCTCCACGACCAGCACTGTTGCCTCTAGACACAGAGCCTGCTTGCCCTCTTTTATTGGCTTGTGACTGTCTGCCTCTCAGACATACTAATGGCCTGAGATGTAGCTGCACTAAGTTGGGATATATATATAGATATATATATAGATATATATATATATATCTATATATATATATCTATACTGATACTGCAGCTAGCAAAAGCAACTGCCTGCCTGTAGTATGAGAACACCACCACTCTTCTCAAGGTAGCTTTAGATGAACACTGTGCAGAGGTCGCACTACACTAACTTGTAGCTTTAGCTGACCACTGTGCAGAGGTCGCACTACACTAACGTGTAAATAATGTAGCTGCCTGCAGTAGTGATAGGATCAGGAAAACACCACCAACCTTCTACAGGTAGCTTTAGCTAAACACTGTGAAGAGGACGCACTACACTAACGTTAAAATAATGTAGCTGCCTGCAGTAGTGATAGGATCAGGAAAACACCACCAACCTTCTACAGGTAGCTTTAGCTGAACACTGTGCAGAGGTCGTACTACACTAACGTGTAAATAATGTAGCTGCCTGCGGTAGTGATAGGATCAGGAAAACACCACCAACCTTCTACAGATAGCTTAAGCTGAACACTGTGCAGAGGACGCACTACACTAACGTTAAAATAATGTAGCTGCCTGCGGTAGTAATAGGATCAGGAAAACACCACCAACCTTCTACAGAAAGCTTTAGCTGAACACTGTGCAGGTGTCACACTACACTAATTTGTAGCTTTAGTTGAACACTGTTCAGAGGATGCACTACACTAACTTGTAGCTTTAGCTGAACACTGTGCAGAGGTCGCACTACACTAACTTGTAGCTTTAGCTGAACACTGTGAGGAGGACGCACTACACTAACTTGTAGCTTTAGGTGAACACTGTGCACTACACCAACTTGTAGCTTTAGCTGAACACTGTTCAGAGGACACATTACACTAACTTGTAGCTTTAGCTGAACACTGTGCAGAGGTCACACTACACTAACTTGTAGCTTTATCTGAACACTGTGAGGAGGACGCACTACACTAACTTATAGCTTTAGCTGAACACTGTGCAGAGGTCGCACTACAATAACTTGTAGCTTTAGCTGAACACTGTGAGGAGGACACACTACACTAACTTATAGCTTTAGCTGAACACTGTGCACTACACTAACTTGTAGCTTTAGCTGAACACTGTGCAGAGGTCGCACTACACTAACTTGTAGCTTTAGCTGAACACTGTTCAGATAACGCACTACACTAACTTGTCGCTTTAGCTGAACACTGTGCACTACACTAACTTGTAGCTTTAGCTGAACACTGTTCAGAGGATGCACTACACTAACTTGTAGCTTTAGCTGAATACTGTGCAGAGGTCGCACTACACTAACTTGTAGCTTTAGCTGAACACTGTGAGGAGGACGCACTACACTAACTTGTAGCCTTAGCTGAACACTGTGCACTACACCAACTTGTAGCTTTAGCTGAACTGAACACTGTTCAGAGGACGCACTACACTAACTTGTAGCTTTAGCTGAATACTGTGCAGAGGTCGCACTACACTAACTTGTAGCTTTAGCTGAACACTGTGAGGAGGACACACTACACTAACTTGTAGCTTTAGCTGAATACTGTGCACTACACTAACTTGTAGCTTTAGCTGAACACTGTGCAGAGGTTGCACTACACTAACTTGTAGCTTTAGCTGAACACTGTGAGGAGGACGCACTACACTAACTTGTAGCTTTAGCTGAACACTGTGCACTACACTAACTTGTAGCTTTAGTTGAACACTGTTCAGAGGACGCACTACACTAACTTGTAGCTTTAGCTGAACACTGTGCAGAGGTCGCACTACACTAACTTGTAGCTTTAGCTGAACACTGTGCAGAGGTCACACTAAACTAACTTGTAGCTTTGGCTGAACACTGTGAGGAGGATGCACTACACTAACTGTAAATAGTCTAGCTGCCTGACTGTGGTACTAATAGGATCAGAAGAACACCAGCAATTTTCTTCAGGTAGCTGTAAATACTGTAACAACACAAGCCTGCCTGTCAGTAGGAAGATAATAACAGGAAAGGATCTAGCTAAACTGAATACAGTGTATATATATATATATATATATATATATATATATATATATACACAACACCTGGGATGCATATATATACACAATACACTCTAAGTGCAGCTAACTGACTGACTGTCCTGCCTAATCTATCTAACTTAAATCAAATGACACTGTCTCTCTGTCTCTGTCTCTCAATGCCGGAACACACACTACACAGAGCCGCCGTGCAGGTGGCCTTATATAGTGTGGGGCGTGTACTAAACCCCCTGAGCCATAATTGGCCAAAGCCACCCTGGCTTTGGCCAATTACAGCTCTCTCTACAGACGGCGCTGTGATTGGCCAAGCATGCGGGTCATAGTGCATGCTTGGCCAATCATCAGCCAGCAATGCACTGCGATACCGCAGTGAATTATGGGCCGTGATGCGCCACACGAATTTGGCGCAAACGGCCCATATCGTTTGCAATTCGGTGAACGGGCGAACAGACGATGTTCGAGTCGAACATGGATTCGACTCGAACACGAAGCTCATCTCTATTCATGAGACTTGATGATTGGCAGCATTGAATCATGGAGGATGACGTTTGGGAAAGGAATTTTGCAATTATAATGGACTATAGGACTACAATTCCCAATGCGAACTGGGTATAAAGAGAGAGAGAGAGAGCGAGAGAGAGAGAGCAGTATTTTCACAGGCTGAATACTAAGGAATTTACTCTTTGCTGCAAGGAGACCAAGGTGTGCACATTGCTGCTGCTGTGTGCACATCAACCTGCTACAAGCCTGTGGCCAAGACAGAAACCAGAGTCCTGGTAAACTGGGTGCTTAGGACTGGAGGTTGACCTAAAATAAAAAAGACCCTGGCAAAAGTATACTTTGTATTAAAACAAAATATATCTCCCCCAAAAATAAAACCTAAAACACTACCCCCCCCCCCCGTATTTTTTTTTTGCATGTAATTAAAACCTGGCTGAATTTAAAAAAGAAAACAAATATAAAATGTGAAATAAGATATAAAATCCCCATAAATCAAAAACAAAACAAAAAATTAAGTAAATAACTGCAGGGGGGCACAGCAGCTAAGCAGCAAATCTAAAGCAGTTGTTGACACACACAAAAAGGTAGTTTTAAAAATAACCAGAATCTGAATCCTGAATCTTCTTATGACAAGGCTGCACCTATTCATCAACAATTTACATACAATAAACATTTATATGTTATCATATTCTGTCTAATCCAATTATCTGTTATAATCTGTTATTTGCTGTTTTGCTTACAAAGAATCATGTCTGCAAGAATTTAATTTGCAATAGGAAGGAATGACAGATGTAGTTCACATGGTGCTATTGCCAAGAAGAGTTTGGCTGCAAAAACTGATATGATGTATCATTGTATATAAAGCATGCTGCTGAGATGAGCTGCAAAGTGGCAAAGATGTCCTGTACTCAGTGTAATCAGGCAAACAGGCAGCTGGGCATAGTTTATGAAAAGATTAACCCCCAGCATTTAATGTGCTAATTAATACCGGCGCTCTTTTTATGATCATTAGTATATCTTGTTCAAGATAAAAATATACCAGTAACTTTTGATTATGCAATTAGATTTGCAGAAATGGCATGCAGGACTACAGATTTTCCTCATCATGCAATTATCCACTTCAGGTCGGAAGATTTACCCCCTTCCTGACCAGGCCATTTTTTGCGGTACAGCATTGTGTTAGTTTAACTGACAATTGCGCGGTCTTGGGATGCTGTACACAAATAAAATGTATGTCCCTTTTCCCCACAAATAGAGCTTTCTTTTGGTGGTATTTAATCATCTCTGCGTTTTTAATTTTTTGCACTATAAACAAAGAACGACCGACAATTTTGAAAACAAAAAACAATATTTTTTCATTTCTGCTCTAAAACACATCCAATAAAAAAAGTAAAAAACACATTTCTTCATAAATTTAGGCCATGTATTCTGCTAGATATTTCTGGTAAGAAAAATGCCAATAAGCGTATATTGATTGGTTTGCGCAAAAGTTATAGCGTCTTCAAACTATGGGATAGATTTAGGGAATTTTTATTTATTTATTTCTTTTTAATAGTAATGGCAGCGATCAGTGACTTAAAAAGCAGCCACAGCCTAAGCAGAAAAGCCCTCCCCTGCCAACATTCTGCAGAGAGGGACCGTTTTTCTTTCTGTGGAAGCAGTGGTCCCTCCACAGAGGTCTAACACACCCCGATCTGAGGCAGAGCTAGAGTTTTTCAATCAGCAGTGAGCAGGAGATTTGCTCTTTGCAGATTTAAAGATCTAAGTCAGCGGGCAGAGTGTTGGACCTTCTTGGGGAAAAATTGCTACACAAAGAGTAAGGGTCACTCGCTAAAGGGTTGCTGGCAGAAGACAGGCTTTCCACCTAGACCAGTGGTTCTCAACTCCTGTCCTCAGGACCCACCAACAGGCCAGGTTTGCAAGATAGCTGAAATACATCACAGGTGATATCACTTGCTTCTCAGTGATTGCAGTATTCTAGTCTGCAACTCCCCAAGGTAATACTTAAAATCTGGCCCGTTGGTGGGTCCCGAGGACTGGAGTTGAGAACCACTGACCTAGACTGTGGCTGCTTTCTAAATAAGACTAACAGTAAGGCTCATTTTACATTAGGATGTCTCCAAAGATTTCCAGTGTGACTTTGATGCAGCTTTTGGTGTGACTTTGATCTGACTTTACATTAAGGTGACCAGATTTTTTTAATTAAATCCAGGAACATTTTTTTTTTTTATTGGCAAATGGTAACCTATACTATAAGCATATTTTCCTAAAATTAAATATGCAGTGTATGTGGTATGTGTTTATGGAATGATTGTATGATATATATGTTATTTCTTACAATTCGTCCATGAGATAAAAAAAGATACTTCTTAGAAATTTTTGGGATATGACTACCAAATGTTAAGAAGGTAAGATAGAGAAAAACTTTTCAAAGAATATTTTGTATTTTATTCTTACCAAAGAAGCGCAGAGGTGCGCTATGTACAGAGTGCAGAGTTCAGGGGTGCGCTATGTGAAGAGTTCAGGGGTGCACCCATAGATGTTTCGAATCTTAGCCAGTCCCTGCTAAACCAGGCAAGATTCTAATCATCTATGGATTGCTTAACTGACACTGACATCAACAGTGACACTAATAAAATGATCAGATAAAGAAGAGGAGTGCAGAGTATATGGCAGTGGGTAGTATGTGACGGAGAAGAGTGTGGAGTATATGGTGGTGGGTAGTATGTGCAGGATGGTGTTTTACTATGCTTTCTTTTTTGGGGGGAGTAGACAGTGTCAGTGTTTCTTTTTCTTTTATTTTTTTATTACTTTTACAATTTCATTTTTAAATATTTATTTATTACAATTCTAAACAGACCCCTGACATCTCCCCTTTGAGACAGAGAAAGGGACTGAGGACACATATTCCCCAGTCCCTTTCTCCGCAGCCTCAGCTGCACTAAAGATGAATAGACAGGAGACAGAGGTTTACAGGAGACAGTTTACAATGCTCAGTTATAAATGGACAGTCAGTGATCACCAACTCCTTACTCCGTTCTCCATCCTGACAGATCAAAGACTGGGGGGGGGGACTGGAGGAGCACAGAGGGGGGAGCCGGAGGAGGACACGGGAGCCTGAGGAGGGCACAGGGAGCCAGAGGAGGGTGCAGGGACCCAGAGATTAGGAACATTTGAGTCAGAGATGATCAGTCGGGGGAGTTACAGGCACCGATCTCCTTGTGTGGCTTTCAAAGAAACAGCTGACAGTGGTGGGAGGGAGAGGAGGATAAACAGCTGTCAGCTGCTTCATTGAAAGCCACATAGAGAGATTGGTGCTTGTAACTCCCCTCACTGCCACACAGATCAGTCGGGGACAAAACCAGGGACAGACTTGGGCCAGGGACAGTGTCCTCAGCCCGGTGGACTGTCCCTGGAAAAAAGGGATGTCTGGTCACCCTACTTTACATTCTCTGGACCAAAGTTGCATCAAAAGTTGGACCAAAGTAGTGCAGGAACCTTTACTGAAGTTGCAGTGACTTCTGTAGTGTCAGTAGGAATGGCTCTCATAGAAAAAAAATGAATTTCAAATGTCCTGCCACTTGGGGTCTCACAAGTCGGATCCCAAGATGCACAAGTGTGAAAGGAGCCTAAGACATCTTTTGTTTTGATGCACCTGGAATGTATTTAGCTAATTTTAACTAAAATTGGGATTTAAAAGCATGTAATGAAGAAGAACTGAACCCTGCAAGGCGTATCCAAAAAAAGAAGGACCAGGGGGAAATCACTAGTCACCGGCATTGCACCTGGTCTCCATTCAGTTGATCTTACCATAGTACTGACAACAACTTCTGGACCAGGCCCATTTCTGACACTTGTTGTTTACAAGTTAAAATCAGTATTTTTTTGCTAGAAAATTACTTAGAACCCCCAAATATATATATATATATATATATATATATATATATATATATTTTTTTTTTTTTTTTTAGCAGAGACCCTAAAGAATAAGATGGAGATCATTGTAATACTATATGTCACACCGTATTTGTGCAGAGGTCTTACAAACGCAATTCTTTTGGAACACATACACTTTTTCTAATTAAAAAATAATAAAACAGTAAAGTTAGCCCACTTTTTTTGTATAATGTGAAAGATGTCGTTATGCTAAGTAAATTGATAGCAAACATGTCATGCTTTACAATTGCGCAAGCTCGTGGAATGGCGACAAACTACAGTACTTAAAACTCTTCATAGGCGACGCTTTAAAAGTTAGGCTGGATTCACACCTGTGCATTTTTAGTGCTTTTTGCATTTTGCAGATTTGCACTACAGTCCATTTTACATGGTTTCCTATGGAACACATTCTGTAGTGCAAATCTGCAAAATGCAAAAAGCACTAAAAATGCATAGGTGTGAATCCAGCCTTACAGAGGAGATCTAGTGCTAGAATTAGCACTAATTCTCAGTTTTTTTTAAAATTGATCACTGTAAACATCCCTTGTAAAACAAAAAAGCAGGACAGTGCCTCTTTAATGCGAGATCTGGGGCCAAAAAGACCTCAGATCTCACATTTACACTTAAAAGCAAAAAAAAATGTAATTATACTTTTACATAAAAAAAAAAAAAAATGGGCCCTTTGATGTCGCTCTGGTCCTCCAAGGGCAAAGAGTTGAGTAGGGGCAATCTTGCCCTCACTCAACTTCCTGCCCATTCCTTCAGCACATCGGAACAATTTCCCCATTACCGACGTCTCCGGTAAGCGGGGAAACCAACAGGAAAGCGGATCGCCCACTGTGTAAAAATATACCAGGGTTATGGCAGCTATCTCGGGGGACCACTGCTGAGGAGGGGATCCGAAGAAGCCCGCGCTTATTGACGGGTGAAACATGTCAGCATGACATCATCACCGTGGTAGGAGAGCTGCTTATACAGACACCCATGCTGATATTGTAGCCACTGGATATGGATCTACACTAGCTGGGAAGCAACGAACAACAAACTATTTATTTGGCTGGATTATCTGCATTAATACAGGACTGACCGACACAGTACAAGCAACGGTGCCATCTCACCGACAGTGAGTAAAGATCTTACCTTTCAAGGTTTGGCAATGATGGTTTTCTTATAACTCCTCCTGTCTTCATTGAGTGGACCTACTGGCACCTGACACTTGATCTGCCCGTACATTCCCCAGACAGTTGAGTCTCTCTGCGGAGGATTTCATTGTTTGTATCATCTATCTGAGTGCAGTTCCAGCCTTTTCATTGCACATCTAGATTGCTGATCCTGCAGCAGTGATCCATCCAGGCTTCAACTTTCTCTGACACCCACCTTGAATTACAGAGGCACTTCCTGTCCTTGGGGTGACCATTCAATGACAGATCCATGAACAGCAACCTATACACGTTTTTTTAGCAGTGATTACTTATTTGCAATTTTCAATGTGCAATCTGTGTTTTATATCGTTTAGCTTCATCGAAATTCAATTCCTTTTTCCCCCAAATCCTGGTGGTGTGAATGAAAGACATGCACGATTGAGGTGTGCTGCTAGCATCTCCATGTATCCACATTGACAACATTGTCTTCCTTTATCTTTTGCACTGGTGGTAGTGTGGTATTTGTAGCTTAATGTTACTTTTTGCTACAATAAAGTATTTATTTTTTCCTTTAACCCTGGTGTCTCTATAGAAGGTTACTGTGAGGATCTGCCATCCTCAACCTTTTTCTATATTCTTTTCCTTCAAAGAGACCACACCTTATGTAATCAGGAGGTATAGGGATTAAGAAGTGGGGGTAATTGAATGCATTTGGTGATCCTCTATTTCAGTATGTGGCTATTGCAGTGGCGATTTTTACTTTTTTG
Organism: Aquarana catesbeiana; assembly: GCF_042186555.1. Classification (NCBI taxonomy): domain Eukaryota; kingdom Metazoa; phylum Chordata; class Amphibia; order Anura; family Ranidae; genus Aquarana; species Aquarana catesbeiana. The sequence continues at coordinate 312,979,051 of NC_133324.1, read as the reverse complement.
TTTACTATATGAGGAGGGGCTCAGGTACTGACCTGGAAGGATCCTACCACAGGAGAAGTTTTCCTGAGAGGCAGGGGGAGCAAAGAGAGCACAGTGTGAGTACTACAGCAAGATGCAGGGACCTACAAGGGGAGAGACTGGCACATGTAACAGGTCTCTCTTGAAGACAGCGGTGTGCTTCAGACTTGTAGCCTTGCCCTGGGAGAATCTCCAGAGAGTCAGTCGGGTAGACTGATGAAGAGAGTCAATCAGGTAGACTGGTGAAGAGAGTCAGTCGGGTAGACTGGTGAAGAGGGTCAGTCGGGTAGACTTGTGAATATGGTGAAGAAGCAGCCAGGTGGGCTGGTGAAGAGGCAGCCAGGTGAGCTAGCATTTCCTGCAGTGGTAGAGCTGGGACCAGTTTCTACAAGGGGGTGGAGGTACTCCAGAATGCAGTTCACACCACCTTGTGCTACTTTCTAAAGGGACTGAAAGTTCCTAATCTGTAAAGGGCTGTTGCTGATCTAACAAAGACTGTTAGCTAATCAAACAGAGGTGTACAATCCAATAAGGAAGAATCATTTGGAATTGTACAAGATAAAGGAGAAGAACAAAGTGGAGCTGTGTACATAGGGAGGAAGTTGTCCATGATTTTGTTACTGTCAATTTGGGAATCCCTTAATTCATATCCCCATCCAAGTTATGTTACCCAAAACACAAAAACAAAGCTCAAGGACTGTTCACTGTGTCTGGATGAAAGTTGAAGATGTTATGTGCCTGCCTGTGTAGCAGTGGGGAACCCCCATAATCTGCAAGCTTTATACATATATATATATATATATATATATATATATATATATATATATATATATATATATATATATAGTGGGGCAAAAAAGTATTTAGTCAGTCATCAATTGTGCAAGTTCTCCCACTTAAAAAGAGGAGAGAGGCCTGTAATTGTCATCATAGGTATACCTCAACTATGAGAGACAAAATGTGGAAACAAATCCAGACAGTCACATTGTCTGATTTTTGAAAAAATGTATTTGAAAATTATGGTGGAAAATAGGTATTTGGTCACCTACAAACAAGGAAGATTTCTGGCTCTCACAGACCTGTATTTTCTTCTTTAAGAGGCTCCTCTGTCCTCCACTCATTACCTGTATTAATGGCACTTGTTTAAACTTGTTATCAGTATAAAAGACACCTGTCCACAACCTCAAACAGTCACACTCTAAACTCCACTATGGTGAAGACCAAAGGAGTTGTCAAAGGACGCCAGAAACAAAATTGTAGACCTGCACCAGTCTGGGAAGACTGAATCTGCAATAGGCAAGCAGCTTGGTGTGAAGAAATCAACTGTGGGAGCAATAATTAGAAAATGCAAGACCATTGATAATCTCCCTCGATCTGGGGCTCCACGCAAGATCTCACCCCGATCTCACCCCGTGGGGTCAAAATGATCACAAGAACGGTGAGCAAAAATCCCAGAACCACACGGGGGGGGGGACCTAGTGAATGACCTGCAGAGAGCTGGGACCAACGTAACAAAGGCTACCATCAGTAACACACTACGCCGCCAGGGACTCAGATCCTGCAGTGCCAGACGTGTCCCCCTGCTTAAGCCAGTACACGTCCGGACCCGTCTGAGGTTTGCTAGAGAGCATTTGGATGATGCAGAAGAGGATTGGGAGAATGTCATATGGTCAGATGAAACCAAAGTAGAACTGTTTGGTAGAAACACAACTCGTCGTGTTTGGAGGAGAGAGAATGCTGAGTTGCAACCAAAGAACACCATACCTACTGTGAAGCATGGGGGTGGAAACATCATGCTTTGGGGCTGTTTCTCTGCAAAGGGAACAGGATGACTGATCCGTGTACATGAATGAATGAATGGGGCCATGTATTCTGAGATTTTGAGTGCAAACCTCCTCCTATCAGCAAGGACATTGAAGATGAAACGTGGCTGGGTCTTTCAGCATGACAATGATCCCAAACACACTGCCCGGGCAACGAAGGAGTGGCTTCGTAAGAAGCATTTCAAGGTCCTGGAGTGGCCTAGCCAGTCTCCAGATCTCAACCCCATAGAAAACCTTTGGAGGGAGTTGAAAGTCCATGTTGCCCAGTGACAGCCCCAAAACATCACTGCTCTAGAGGAGATCTGCATGGAGGAATGGGCCAATATACCAGCAACAGTGTGTGACAACCTTGTGAAGACTTACAGAAAACGTTTGACCTCTGTCATTGCCAACAAAGGATATATAACAAAGTATTGAGATGAACTTTTGATATTGACCAAATACTTATTTTCCACCATAATTTGCAAATAAATTCTTTCAAAAATCAGACAATGTGATTGTCTGGATTTGTTTCCACATTTTGTCTCCCATAGTTGAGGTATACCTATGATGACAATTACAGGCCTCTCTCATCTTTTTAAGTGGGAGAACTTGCACAATTGGTGGCTGACTAAATACTTTTTTGCCCCACTGTATATATATATATATATATATATATATATATATATATATATATACAGTATCTCACAAAAGTGAGTACACCTCTCACATTTTTGTAAATATTTTATTATATCTTTTCATGTGACAACACTGAAGAAATTACACTTTGCTACAATGTAAAGTAGTGAATGTACAGCTTGTATAACAGTGTAAATTTGCTGACCCCTCAAAATAACTCAACACACAGCCATTAATGTCTAAACCACTGGCAACAAAGGTGAGCACACCCCTAAGTGAAAATGTCCAAATTGGGCCCAATTAGCCATTTTCCCTCCCCAGTGTCATGTGATTCTTTAGTGTTACAAGGTCTCAGGTGTGAATGGGGAGCAGGTGTGTTAAATTTGGTGTTATCGCTCTGACTCTCTCATACTGGTCACTGGAAGTTCAACATGGCACCCTAATGGCAAAGAACTCTCTGAGGATCTGAAAAAAAGAATTGTCGTGCTACATGAAGATGGCCTAGGCTATAAGAAGGTTGCCAAGACCCTGAAACTGAGCTGCAGCATGGTGGCCAAGACCATACAGCAGTTTAACAGGACAGGTTCCACTCAGAACAGGCCTCACCATGGTCGACCAAAGAAGTTGATTGCACGTGCTCAGCGTCATATCTAGAGGTTGTCTATGGGAAATAGACATATGTTTGCTGCCAGCATTGCTGCAGAAGTTGAAGAGGTGGGGAGTCAGCCTGTCAGCACTCAGACCATACGCCACACACTGCATTAATTTGGTCTGCATGGCTGTTGTCCCAGAAGGAAGCCTCTTCTAAAGATAATGCACAAGAAAGCCCGCAAACTGTTTGCTGAAGACAAGCAGACTAAGGACATGGATTACTGGAACCATGTCCTGTGGTCTGATGAGACCAAGATAAACGTATTTGGTTCAGATGGTGTCAAACGTGTGTGGCGGCAACCAGGTGAGGAGTACAAAGACAAGTGTATCTTGCCTACAGTCAAGCATGGTGGTGGGAGTGTCATGGTCTGGGGCTGCATGAGTGCTGTTGGCACTGGGGAGCTACAGTTCATTGGAGACTGGGCCGCAGGGTAGTATTCCAACATGATAACGACCCCAAACATACCTCCAAGACGACCACTGCCCTGCTAAGGAAGCTGAGGGTAAAGGTGATGGACTGGCCAAGCATGTCTCCAAGCCTAAACCCTATTGAGCATCTGTGGGGCATCCTCAAACATAAGGTGGAGGAGCGCAAGGTCTCTAACATCCACCAGCCCCTCTTCCACATGGAAGAGTGGAAGAGGACTCCAGTGGCAACCTGTGAACCTCTGGTGAACTCTATGCCTGTCAGGGCTGGGCTCAGCCCTTCCTTCTCTGAGCTGGCCGCTCAGCTGTCGGCTAATTGCCAGCTCCCATCTCTCGCCACAGTTACCCAGCTGTTGTTGATCCTGCTCGTCAGTCCTGCCTACTTAAGCCGTCCAGTCCAGAGGAGCTCTGCCTTTGCCTTGGTCACATCACAAGAAACTATGTTCTGCGTTCCGGTTTAAAGACTGGCTTTGTTGACATCCCTTCAGGCTACAGATCCTGCTTGCTGTTCCACGACTTTGATCCCTGACTCCTGACATGGCTGACAATCCGTTCCGGTTACTGAACTTTGGCTATGTTTTGACTACGTTTGTTCTTTTTTACTTTTATTATTAAACAAGTGTGATTTAACTGTACTTCTGTCTCGGTCTGATTTCATGGTTTCTGACAATGCCCAAGAGGGTTAAGGCAGTGCTGGAAAATAATGGTGGCCACTCAAATTATTGACACTTTGGGCCCAATTTGGACATTTTCACTTAGCGATAACACCAAATTTAACACACCTGCTCCCCATTCACACATGAGACCTTGTAACACTAAAGACTCACAACACTGGGGAGGGAAAATGGCTAATTGGGCCCAATTTGGACATTTTCACTTAGGGGTGTACTCACTTTTGTTGCCAGTGGTTTAGACATTAATGGCTGTGTGTTGAGTTATTTTGAGGGGACAGCAAATTTACACTGTTTTACAAGCTGTACACTCACTACTTTACATTGTAGCAAAGTGTCATTTTTTCAGTGTTGTCACATGAAAAGATATAATAAAATATTTACAAAAATAATGTGAGGGGTGTACTCACTTTTGTGAGATACTATGTATATATATATATATATATATATATATATATATATATATATATATATATATATATATATATATATATACACATTAGAGATGCACCAAATGCATCTCTAGGGATGCATTTTTCTTTAGCTTTTCTTGCGCTAAAGGTGCCAATAATGGTCGACAATAAATTCATATTCATTTATGTTCATTAAAAAGTAGAATAAAATACAATTATATATATATTTTTAAAAACTGTCATTTTTGGTTTTAGTTTCGGCCAAGTGCATCTTGAATTTCCGGTTTTGGTACCAAAATTGCCATTTGATGCACCTCTAATATATATATATATATATATATATATATATATATATATATATATATAGGAATGGCCACACAAAAGGTAAATTTTTGGGGGTATTGCTTAGACAGAATTATCATTTCTAAATTTTCCTTATAACATCTATGAATTCAGTTCCTCTTTAACCACTTAACAACCAGCCCATAGCCGAATGACGGCTGCAGGGCGGTTGCTTAACTCTGGGAGGACGTCATATGACGTCCTCCCAGAATTCCCCTCTCGCGCGCCCCCTGGGGCGCGCACCCGAGCACATCCGTGACCGCTGGGTCCAGAGGACCCGGCGCATCACGGATCCTGGTAAATGGGCGCTGATCGCGGCCGTTTACCATGTGATCGCGCCGTCAAATGACGGCGCGATCACATGTAAACAGACCGGCGTCATCTGATGACGCCGGTTCCTCTCCTCCCCTCCTGTGTACCGATCGGTACACTGTGGAGGAGAGGGGGATGGATGGATGGCTGCAGCGCTGTGGGCTGGATGTGTAGTGCCCACAGCGCTGCACAAAGACATCCATCCATCCATGCTCAGCCATCCCTTCTGCTGTGCAATACTCTGCAAAGCCCCTATAATACTCTGCAAAGCCCCACATTACTCTGCAATACCCCATAATACTCTGCAAAGCCCCACATTACTCTGCAATACCCCCATAATACTCTGCAAAGCCCCACATTACTCTGCAATACCCCCATAATACTCTGCAAAGCCCCGCATTACTCTGCAATACCCCCATAATACTCTGCAAAGCCCCGCATTACTCTGCAATACCCCCATAATACTCTGCAAAGCCCCACATTACTCTGCAATACCCCCACAATACTCTGCAAAGCCCCACATTACTCTGCAATACCCCCATAATACTCTGCAAAGCCCCGCATTACTCTGCAATACCCCCATAATACTCTGCAAAGCCCCGCATTACCCTGCCATACCCCGCATTACCCCGCCGTACCCCGCCATACTCCGCCGTACCCCGCTATACTCCGCAGTACCCTGCCATACTCTGCAGTACCCCGCCATACTCCGCAGTACCCCGCCATACTCCGCAGTACCCAGCCATACCCTGCCATACCCTGCCATGCCCTGCCATGCTCGGCTGTACTCGGCCCCTGTATGTGGCCAGGCTGTGGAAGTCTCACACATGTGGTATCGCCGTACTCAGGAGGAGTAGGAGAATCTATTTTGGGGTGTCATTTTTGGTATGTACATGTAATGTGGTAGAAATATTGTATAAATGGACAACTTTGTGTTAAAACAAAAAATGTGTTTTAACCACTTCCCGCCCGCCGGCTGTCATACAACGTCCTTGACTTTGTGCGGGGATATCTGAATGATGCCTGCAGCTACAGGCATCATTCAGATATCAGCTTTTTCAGCCGGCGATTCCCTACACCATAAGAATGATCATAGCGGCTGTTCCACTGCTTGATCGTTCTTACGGGAGGCGAGAAGGGATGTCCCCCCCTACCGCGCTTCTACCGACTCGCAGCTACGATCGAAGTCAGGATCATTTTTTTTTTTTTTTTTAATTTCAGGCTTCCCAGCCTAGAGGTGAGATGTGGGGTCTTATTGACCCCATATCTCACTGTAAAGAGGACCTGTCATGCCATATTCCTATTACAAGGATGTTTACATTCCTTGTAATAGGAATAAAAGTGGTCAAAAATTTTTTTTTTTGGAAAAAAGCATCAAACTAAAATAAATAAAGTAAAATGAACAATAAAAAAAAAAATAAAAATTTTAAAGCGCCCCTGTCCCTGTGTGCTTGCATGCAGAAGCGAACGCATACGTAAGTCCCGCCCACATATGAAAACGGTGTTCAAACCACATACGTGAGGTATCGCTGCGATCAGTAGAGCGAGAGCAATAATTTTGGCCCTAGACCTCCTCTGTAACTCAAAACATGTAACCAGTAAAAAATTTTAAAGCGTCGCCTATGGGGATTTTTGAGTAGCAAAGTTTGGCGCCATTCCACAAGCGCGTGCAATTTTGAAGGGTGACATGTTGGGTATCTATTTACTCGGTGTAACTTCATCTTTCACATTATGCAAAAACATCGGGCTAACTTTACTGTTTTGGTTTTTGTAAAGCACAAAACAGGGGTCATTTGGGGGGTATTTATACTTTTCTGGCATGTTAGGGTCTCAAGAAATTAGATAGGCCGTCAGTACTTCAGGTGTGATCAATTTTCAGATATTCGCACCATAGCTTTTGGACTGTATAACTTTCAAAAAGACCAAATAATATCCACCGATTTGGGTTATTTTTACCAAAGATATGTAGCGGTATAAATTTTGGCCAAAATATATGAAGAAAAATTACTAATTTGCAAAATATTATAACAGAAATGAAGAAAAATGTATTTTTTTTACAGATTTTTCGGTCTTTTTTCTTTATGGCGCAAAAAATAAAGAACCCAGCGGTGATTAAATACCACCAAAAGAAAGCTCTATTTGTGTGAAAAAAAGGACAAAAATTTCATAAAGATACAGTGTTGCATGACTGAGTAATTGTCATTCAAAATGTGAGAGCACCAAAAGCTGAAAATTGGTCTGGTTAGGAAGGGGGTTTAAGTGCCCAGTTGTCAAGTGGTTAAAAGCTGACAGTGGAAGACAAAAGCACTAATAGGTTCCTACACTTACTTTTCTCTCCCAAAGTTCTCAATGACTGTTCTTGTTCAAGGTTAGCATTCTGTCATGCCCCCTGGCAATTCTCAGGTCAGTGCACTGAGTTTCTCCAACCAATAGAGAGTCTTTCATTGTAGAATTCAGTATTTCCACAATGAGCTTCTTGAACTCTTGGGAAGCTCAATAAAGTTGATAATATTATGTGCACTCAGGTATCTTCTGAAACCCGCTATTAGGTTCCTTTCTCTGATTTTATTGTTTAGTTTAACCCTAACAATGGATATTTGCACTCTGTCTATGCTGACTATTATCAATTAGCATTATTTCCCAGCAATCTCTGTGGATTATGTCTGTCTGTCTATGTTAAAGAGGAGATTGAAAGGGTAGGTGTTCGGTAGTGTTGTCTTAGGAAGACAGTACCTCTCCTCTATAGAACCTATAGACTCAGAATAGTGAGTGTTTGCATCCCAGAACAGGAAGCGTGCCACTGACAAGATCACCAGGTCAAAATAAAGGACTGGAAAGCTGCAATATGTTAAATGTTTGCTGTTGGGTTTAGATATGCTTTAAAGAGGAACTGAACCCTGGTAGATATGCCCAAAAAGTGGCAGGCAGGGGCATATGATTAGTCACCAGTGTTGTTTCTCCATTACTGACCTACCCTGCCTTTTTCTGCACTGTGTTTCTGTGGGGTAGAAGCAGGGTTTGATTCCTCATGTCAGGACCTCTAGCAAAGAGAACGGTGGAAAGCCCAGTAAGTGTCATCAAATGCTAAAAAGCTAAATCAAAAAAATGCTAAAAAGCTTAATCAAACTCTGAATATTCTAATTCTATTCTCACTCATTCAGAAGCAGCAGTACCATAGTTGTCAACATTTTACAATAATTCAGGAAGACCTTTAATTGTTGTGCATCCAGCAAGCCATTGTAGGAAGAGAATGTACTTTAATTTGGGATTGTAAATTCATTTAAAATGGCCATGGTTCTACAACAGGCATAACATTGACCTTTTATACAAATTAATTTGATTCTAATGTATTAAGATAGGGTTAGAAACACAGCCAAAATGTATTATTCATTAGTAAAATACTTGATGTGCTTGATTAGCAAGGTCCCCAATGGAAGTTATCGTCTCTTGTTGTCATGGCAACAGCAACATTTTGGATTTTATTTCACTTTGTTATACATTTCCCATTTACATTCTCACAAATCCAGGACAGTCAGTAAGTATGCTTTTGTAGTGTTGGAGTATGGCCCCTTTCAAATGTATAAGCATTCACATTCAGGTATGGATAGCACACAGAAGTTTTTTGGGCCACTGGGCTCCATTCACTAAAGAAGATCGCATACAGTATTTAGATGTCCAGATACATCTTCCCTAAATATCACATGCGATCCTGAAGCTGTCATTTCACTATGCTGTTTTGCGGCGTTAAACTCAGTTCACAGAAGGAAATAAATAATTAAATACATGCGGTAATTAAGTAGTGGTCCAGGCAAGCGATATTTAAAGACTGTAAAAATATACATTGGTAATGGCCAATTTTGGGTTACTTAACAGTAATTCATAGAAACCTAAATATGGAAATAGTGAAATCATTGGGGTTGATTTACTTAAAGTAAAACTAAAGGAAAAAACTTTTTTTTATGTAGCAATGTGGACTACAATTATAAAGTACAGTGATCCTCCGGTATATCTATGCATCGCATATCCCTCTAGTGCCCAGTGTTATCAACCGACATCATGTTTGTGAGTCAAACTAAAGGGATTGTGGGATGAGTAGTTCTTTAGACTGATAATTTAGACTGATTGCTTTGCATGATTTTGTACCTGGAATACATATCCCAGGTATCCTTACTGCCAGCGAAGAGACTGCTGGGAGAAACTATAAAAGAAACCACAGCTCCACCCTGCACTCTCTTCCTCCTGGGCCTGAAGTGAGACGGACTTCTCCATTCATGGAGAGAGAGGTCTCGGCCTACAACGCTGTGTATCACATTCCTATCTGGATGAGAGGGGCCTAGCACTGCTTGTTGTTCATCAGACATCCATCCTAGCACTGCTTGTTGTTCATCAGACATCCATCCAACACCACTTTGGTTGACTGCCAACCTGTGTTCTGAGCTTCGCGGGAGATCGATATGGCGGATCCACTGCACGTGTGTCCCTACAGGAGCTGCTACCCACTCGAGCCTTACTAAGAAATGGGGGGCGAATTCCTGTCAGCGTGAGGAGCATCACTAACCAATCAGCTTAAAGCCCTGTATGGTAATTGGAAAACTGATACAGGGGAGCCATAGGGGCCGAAGCGGTGGGAGTCACCCCGCTGGGGTACCGAAGTATTACCGTGATTTGACCCAGGTACACAGCCAAGAATTGCCTCAGCTGACAAAAGAGGATATGAGATGGGATCAACGGGAAGATCCATTGGGGAGTTTGATAAGGAAATCGTGATCTGCACAAAGGCCCTGAGATACTGGTGAATTGCCACATCGAGGGGGCCAAAGTAATTTATAGAGAGTGGGAGCGAATGAAGTTGGAAGATAGGGTCATATATCGAAGAGGTCCCTCTGAGGAACTAGGAAGTCTGAGTCAACTGTTCCTTCCTGAGAAACATCGTCTAAGCGTGTTGACCGCTCTTCATGATGATCATGGCCATTTAGGCCCAGATAGAACTTTCAAGCTGGTCAGGGATCGATTCTACTAGCCGTCCATGAGAAAGGAGGTGGAAAGCTACTGTCATTTTTGCATCAGATGCATTCAGAGAAAGACCTTACCAGGCAGGGCATCCCCAATGGGCCATCATCAAAGCCAGGGACCCATGGTTCCAGACACAAGAAATCAATGCACACTATGCATTGATTTCTTGTGTCTAGAACCTGACCTAAGTGGACGAAGTAATGTCCTAGTTGTGACAGATCATTTCACCCAATATGCTCAAGCTTTCCCCACTAGGGATCAAGTAGCTAATACTGTGGCAAAGACTCTAGTGGAGAAGTTCTTCATTCATTACGGGTTGCCTCAGCGTCTGCATTCGGATCAAGGTAGAGATTTTGAGAGCAAACTGATCAGAAGATTATGTGAACTCTTAAGCATAAAGAAATCCAGGACTACTCCTTACCATCCTCAAGGGGATCCACAACCTGAGCGCTTCAACTGTACCCTGCTGAACATGTTGGTAACCCTCCCATTAGAGAAGAAACAGCATTGGGGAGATCATATTGCTGCAGTAGTTTTTGCTTATAATAGCACCTCAAATGATTCTACTGGATACTCCCCTCTACAGGTTAATGTTTGGGAGAGAAGCTCATCTACCTGTGGATCTGGCTTTTGGAACCTCCCTAGATCACACCTCCCAAGCCTCTTATAGGGGGTATATTGATAGACTTCGGAAGAATCTAAAAGTGTCTTATGAGAAAGCCAAGGAGGCCTCTACCATCAGAGAACAAAGGAACAAGAAAAACTTTGATCTCAGAGTGAGGGTTCAGGATTTACAACCTGGAGATCGAGTGTTGATGTGCAATCTAGGGGTGCTAGGGAAGCATAAGCTGGCTGACTGATGGCGTTCCCAACCCTAAATTGCCTGTAAAGAACTACCTGGGCTCCCTGTGTACCAGGTTCGGCCTGAAGGGAAGACCGGCCCTCTTAAGACTTGGCATCAGAACCATTTGCTGTCCATATCAGTGGCTGTTCGAGTACCCTCACCCCCCTTTCTTAGAGATGTATCAGTCCCCGACGCTGAGGCCTAGGGCCCGGAAAACTTGCCCCCCTACACTCCCTGAAGAGGAGAGTGACAATGAAGAATTAACCCTTAATCTGGATGCAGCTTCTGGGCAACAGAACAGGGACCAGAGACACTGGAAAACATCTAGTCCAGGTTGAGACAGAGGATATTCCCTCCAAAAAGACTGACGTATGATGCACTTAGAGAGAATTCTGACAAACTTATACCTACTGCTCAACATTCTAGTCAAGCTCTTGCCTCCGTTGTCAAACCTTTAGTAAAGGATGACCTTGATCCACCTCCTGACACTACTGGGTGGATCACTAACTTGTTACTGGCTTGTCACAAAATGAATATGACTTCGCCTGAGGATGTATATAATTTGCTGTTAGAAGATCCTTTTCTGTGTCAGTTGTTAGCTGTTGCAACTTCTAGTTTATCAGATGATTAATTATTTAGTTCTTCTGACACAGTAAAGTGATCCCACAGGTTGTGATCTGTCTTTAGGGACCAAAGACTTTCAAGTGGGGGGAGGATGTAGCAATGTGGACTGCAATTATAAAGTACAGTGATCCTACAGTATTTCTATGCATTGTATGTCCCTCTAGTGCCCAGTGTTATCAACTGAAATCATGTTTGTGAGCCAAACAATGAGCCAAACAGGGATTGTGGGATGAGTAGTTGTTTAGACTGATTGCTTCGCATGTACCTGGACTACATATCCCAGGGATCCTTGCTGCTACCCAAAAGACCGCAGGGAGGAAGTATAAAAGAAACCACAGCTCCACCTTGTGCTCTCTTCCTCCTGGGCCTGAAGCAAGACGGACCCCTCCATTCATTGAGAGAGGTTGCGGCCCACCACGAGGTGTATCACATTCCAACCTGGATGAGAGGGGCCCAGCACTGCTTGCTGTTCATCAGACAACCATCCAACACCACTTTGGTCGCCTGCCAACCTGTGTTCTGAGCTTCACATCGGGAGATCGATACGCCAGATCCGCTGCACAAGTGTCGCTACAGGAGCTGCTGTCCGGAGGGCATTAAACCGGCCTGGTCGTTGGTGAGAGGGCAGTCGCCCACCTTTACAAATCCTTTTCTCATGGTTTCACTGGGACACTTTGCACAGACATCTTTTCCTTTGGGAATACTTTACTGAACCTATCTTGAACACTGTGCATAGACACCTTAAGCTTCTACCATTTCAAGAAACCTTATTGCTTGCTATTACACCTTATTGGATACATTTAATTTTGTTTATCCTATCAGGTGAAAGCAGAACTCCACTGTACATGTGTATATAATAGACTGTTTTACCTGCAAATATCTTGGCTTGTGTTATTTGGAGGGATTCCTTTGCTGAGTTGGAACTGTTGCCTAAAACCCAGCAGATCTATTACCTCCTCTTTGTGACAATATCTTCTTTGAACTGTTCTAGTAAACCTTATCAGAACATAAATGCACAGAGTTGTCTGACTAATTGCTTTAAGGTGGTGCAAATATGTCTGAACCCAGAGTGTCAGGTGGGTTGGAATGTTCATCAGGTCACGGCAGTGCAGACGAGCAGGTAAATCCAAGTAGTTCCTTAGGGGGCCATGCTACATTTAGTTTTGGATAGAGCGGAGGTGGATTAGAACACCTGTCAGGTTTTTATTGTTGTTTGTGCCTCCATTAGATTCACCCTCTCTGTTTGTCCTGTTTACCATCATCATTAAAAGTGAAAGTAAAATAAAATCCCAAATGTGGGGTTTGTACCAGAAAAGTGATGTCACCAGCGCATGCGCACTGCACTCTCCATTCATAGAGAGAGCTGTACCGTGGCTGTGACCGGTTATGATGACTGAAAGTTTTTGACCTGCATGCATTCTATGCATGCAGGTCAAAAACCTTCTATGTTCTGCCACCCCCCCTCCCACAGCCCCTCCCTTATACTCACCTGAGCCCTTCTCGATCCAGTGATGTGCATGGGAGCCTTGGCTGTCCTAGGCCTCTCTTTCCTCATTGGCTGAGACACTGGCTCCCACTGCTGTCAATCACAGCTGGTAAGCCAATGAGGAGAGAGCGGGGGTGGGGGGAGGGGCGAGTCATGGCTTTATGTGTTTTATGGACGCAAAGAGAGAGGGGTATGGGAGAGAGCACGCACCGGTGCCACCATAGCAAGTGGCTTGCTATTGGGGACACTGGTCAAGGGAGAGGAGCCAGGAGCAATGTCAGCGGACCCAAGAAGAAGACACAAACCTTTAGAATCACTTTAAGACCTATGTATTTGCTGATTTAAGGAGATAAATACCAAGCATAATCAAGCATTAGGTAAAGCAGTATTAAACTCCAAAACAAAAATGTAATGTATTGCAGCTTACCGATCATTAGATATGGTGGCTGCATTAGATTTCTTTTTTATAGGCTTTTTTTCCCTTCTGTTTTCACCTGGTCACCTGGCCAGTAACACACCTAGAGTGCCTCCACTCTGGATGAAGGAAAACAGGGGGCACAGCAGATGGCAGCTTTGTTAATCTGGGTGAAGGGGAGTGCTGGATATACTAGTAGATTTAAATACACTAACAAATTGAAGCCAAAGAGCAAACAGTTTTCTTTTCTTTTGGAATAAAGGTTTGACATGAATAAATAAAATCTGATCATTGTAAGCACCTCTATCTGTGGTAAATAGTTTGTCTCAACCCTCAAATTGCTACATTTTGCAGAACAGCGTGTTCTGTTTAAAAAACAACAGACCTACTGGCAAGATCACCAGGTGCAAATAAAAGAAGAAAAACCTAAAAAAAAAAAAACTAATACAGCAATCACATCTAAGAAATGGTGCTAAGCTGCAATATAATAAATGTTTGTTTTGGGGTTTAACACCAGTTTAAAGTATAACGAAACTCAAGAACAAAAATGTCATGTATTACAAGCTATATGCAAAAATTTAAAAAGTACATGACTTTTTCTGACATTCCTGAACACCACAACGCACGAGATGTATGTTGCGTAGCTCTGTTGTCAAGACGTGTTGCCTGTTACTATTCAGAGTTACAGTCTGTAGAAATGAGTGTTTTTGCAGCCTGCCCCGAATCAAAATTTGATTGAATAATGACATCTTTTTTTAGTTAAAAGAAGTCGTTGGTTTTATCACTATTTGTTATGATTGCTTAACATGGTCCCCTGTGACTATAACCTGTTATAGTCCCGTAGTTGGTGGTTAGTGAAATGTTAAAAATGGGAAATGGTAACTTCCTGTTTGACCAGCCACTTGAGACTGTGTGTGGCCTAGTTATGTCAAAGACTTCAGCTATAGATTGCTTGCAAACTTGGAGACCCTTGTGCAATAAAGGATTTTGTTTATCTCAAATGCACTTCTCTCTTTTGAAAATATCTCTCAGAAACACATTGTAGTTGGAGAGTATTGTGCAACATTATTTTTCCTCTCCAGATTGTGATGCAGTGCTCCTAATTCCTATGATTTAGCTGTAGAAATTAGATGAGTAACACAGAAATAGTAGTACCTGAAACACTGTAATTTCATCTTTTAATTACAGAGAATTAAATAGCCTATCTTTAGAACATAGGATAACTGCAACAATATATTCCTTAAAAGGCAAATCTTCAGTCTTTGTGCTGCTGGTGAGGTTTTATCCTTTTAAGGTGTCTTGTATCCTTTATTTTATAATTAGAATCAGTGTTAAACTACTGTACCAACTCCATCTGAGCATATAAGATCCAGCAGTCAGGGGTAGTATGACAGGGAATTGGCACATTTCTTTTTTTTTTTTTTTTTTTAATTCTTTTTTTTGGTTTTCAGGTCATTCTAAACAATTGTTTAGAATAACAGAGAAATCACAGGACAGGATATAAAACAACTCACGTAGGCCAGTCAGGAACAGAAAACTAGGACAGTATGCCTTCAGTGGCGTCTCCAGCTTTCATATTTGGGGGGGCACATGGGGGGACAGGGACAAAAATAGGGGGGCAAAATAAAATTCAAATATATATATATCTATATATATAGATATATATAGATATAGATATATCTAGATATATATCTATATATCTAGATATATCTAGATATATCTATATCTAGATATATCTAGATATATCTATATATATAGATGTAGCACTAGCTCATGGTGGAGCTGCTGGTTTAAGCGGGTCTGTTACCTTCACTTTGCTTCCCTCTGTTTCAACGGCATCGGATCTAGAGGTTCCGTTGAGTTTACTTCTGGACGACACACGCACCAACACTGGAGTACGTTTTCAATGCTTTATTGAACAAACAAACTTTAGGAAGTAGCAGGAAAGAGGCGGAAAAGGAAACTTTCAGGAGAAACTCAAATATCTTCTTGTAAAATCTTAGCGACAAATGTCCTGGTAGAATTCAGATAATTATGTGGAATGCGATCCCCTCGTGGGACACACTCTTTGCTCATCTGGATAGGCCTCTCTCACCGGTCTAGCAGCCAGTACACAGCACGAATCAAAAGTCTCTGCCACAGACTTATTTGGGGGAATAAATCCGTACGATCCTCTGCCACAGGATGTATCAGATTTTCTGCAGTGAAAGTCAGTCACAGTGCCTGAACCTTTAAGCCAAACCGGCAACACTATGCTGTATGGTTACTTCTTTTGGATACGTCCTCCAACCGAGTCACCAGGCCCCTCTATAGACCAGCACGCCGCGTGATCTCTCCAAGATCCAAGGTCCTCCCCTAGGATCTCCTCGGTTGTCCAGCTTCGTCACACAGGACCGACAGCTCAGGACCACTACTCGGCCGCGGTGGTAGGCCCCAGACAAGCCTCTGGACCCACCCCTGCGCCGCAGCATCGTGGGCCTCCCGATCGGAGGACCACGAGGTAGCTCCTTAACGCATACCTGTCGGCCAGGAGGGCCAGCAGGTGGCTGTAAAACGCCCCTAGAATATGGCGTCTGTCCCATAAATACCCTCTTCCCAGAATGCAACTTGGAGGACCACCTCCACCGAGCTTGTCTCCGAGACAGAGGAGCATCTATACACTTTGACACGTTGCCTTTCCAACACTGACTAGTGGCAACAGTGACACCCACCTGTCAGCACGGAAACACACACAACGTCAGCCAAGCTGGAACAGAGGCAAACTTTTACCTTCCTAACGCACAATTTACTAAATTTACCTAACCTGCGGTAGATTGTAAATCTACCAGCGCTACATAGATATAGATAGATAGATAGATAGATAGATAGATAGATAGATAGATAGATAGATAGATAGATAGATAGATCTATATATATATATATATATATACATATATATATCTATCCTGGGGCCCCTTACTACGATCCCACAATGGGCTCTTTTACATGTTCTGCAGTGAGCTCCCTTCCTACTGTATTGGGGCCCCCCAGGGTGACAGAAAACAAGAGATATATGTCACCAGCATACCAAGAAAATATAAGGGTCCAAAGCAGTGGAGAACTATCAGGGTTGCAAAGGTTGTCTTGCCACCGGGCCCTGGTGTTCTGCCACTGTGGGGTTCCCCAGCCTCCTCTTGCTGTCCTGCCCCTGCTATTGACAGCGCTGGTCTGGCATCTGCTGGAATTTACAGGCTGGTTCTCCTGTCCTAAGGATGGGAGAAATAAGTCTGTTTTTTCAGTAACTGAGAGTCCTGGTGGAGTCCTTCCTGCAACTCATGAGCGCTCGCATTATGCAGTGTCAGCGAGCGGAATCACCCGCAGGAGTTGACTGGGGACACTCTCCCTCTCAATAGAGACTGTGTTACTCCAGCGGTGGCCCGAGTAAGATGTGGCGCATCCGATATGAATGCAAACAAAAAGACATTGCCTTTTTGTAAAATAAAAAAAAAAAATTGGGGGGGGGCACACGGGGGCACATGGGGGCACATGGTGGGGCCCAGCATAATGTTGGGGGGTCAGGGTCAGGCCCCCCTCTGGGCCACCCCCAGGGACGCCATTGTATGCCATGCAAACCTGATTAAAGGTGACCACATTAGATCATGCCATGACTATGTATACAGAGACTTGTGAAAAAGCAAACATGACAATGCTTCTCTCCATTATAAAACAATAAGAACAGTGGAGGAATGGTTTTCCCTGTTGGACCATGTTAAACTAAACAGAGTATAAAGAAAAGAAAGACATAGGAAAATAGGCATGCCTCCAAAGACATCCAAGCATTTATGGAGGACCCAGCAAGGCTAAACATCTTGGCTCAGAGATGGAGAGTAGAATGAGGAGAAAAGTGAGAAAGCCGAGTTGGAGGTAGAGAAAAGGGTCGGGGGTGGAAGAATGTGTACAACCTGTGCCAAGCACATCAAGGGACATCCATCAGCATGTCTCTGAACTCATTCAGAGGACCATTCAGGAATGAGTAGACATCTCAAAGATTTTGTGATTGAGATCCCACTATATTAGGTTCTATAGTTTCAGTATGTAAATGTCTGTTACTTTAAATATCAAATGTCTGAACTGTGCCCAGAACTCTCTGATATTTGCACAAAACCAAAAATGTGTAATAAAGAGTTTTCCTCTTTTCGGCACCGCCAAAAAAATGAGGGGCATGTGGAAATATCTTATGCAAAGTTGTAGGTACCTTACATCATCATGAGAGTATTTAACCAGTCTTTTGAATTTTACATGCTATGGAAGCCTTGTGAGTCATTTGTATGATTCTAACCCTCTGTTGATCAATGAACGAAGTGTGCAAGTCTCGTTCCCACTGATCTAGATACTTTGGAGGTGGTGAGTCTACTGTGTGTTTCAGGATCTGGTAGGACTGCGAGAGACAGTGTGGAGTTGGCTCTGCAGACAGACAGAGGTTTTCAAACTCTGTGAGAGAGTGCACAAAAGCTACCTTGACCCAGCTGTGTGTCAAAAAATGTTGCAGTTGCATAGCTTTACATAAGGGAAGAGGGGGTTCAGAAATCACCTGAATGCCTGATAATGAGTGCCACTGCCTCTCAGGACGGAAGTGTTGCAAGCAAAATTGTCCCTGTCGCACAGTAGAAAAAAAAAACATCTTGCAGGCCTGGAAGGAACCACAGGTGACCTATCACTGAAGTCTTAATGGTGTTAAGTCCGACTTGACTATTAGTCCTAAATAGGGTCAATGCCATTCCAGTGGTCGGGTGGTTATACAAATACAGTAACTAGGATTATCTTGCTGGAGCCATGGGAGTTCTGCCACGTTTTTAGTCTGAAAATGATTGTTTAAACTAAACCCACCACTTACCTGAGTCAGATCCGGGCCATATGTGTCACTTTATGATATTTTTGGTGGTTAATCCAGTGGGATTTACCATTCTATAAGAACTTCCCAAACTCACTTCTGATCTGCTTAAGGAATGTTCCTGGGATTTGTATCGGAAGGGTTTGGAAGAGGTATAGGAGGTGAGGGAATACATTCATGCATAAGTGCATCTCCTAAACCAAGAGTTTTAACGTGGTCTTCCAATTTACAAAATATCACATCATCAGTACACTAAGACATTCTTTAGCCCCATTCTTCTCTTTCTTTGCACATTAAATTTTACAGAAGTGTGTGTATGGAAAACTTAAATGGATATGACAAAAGAGTGCGGATGTTTATTTTTTTCTTCAATATTCTCTGCTTCCCATCATGTAGAAATAGTGACCTCCTCAATACTGCACTTCCATCATATTTCCCGTAGGCATTACCTTGATGTGGGTTACTACTACAATCTATACAGTTGAGAACTGGTAAAGTAGTCTATTCTGATATAGTGGTAATAATACAAGCACTATTATTCGGAACTGGATAGAATTAGGCTGCCAATGGCAAATGTCTCATCAAGGATATTCTATCAGTTTTTAGTAAACTAGATTTTTTTTTTATAACAGAAAGATAGCTGAGCATGTGTTACTTATGGGAGGGGTGTAGTGTACTTCTATGACACAACATGATGTCTGATTTCTTACAGATACCTGTAGGGCTGCACTATTTGCTATCCCTTCCTAACAAAAAAGAAAGTGGTCGGCTTTTGCATTCCTGCAAAAACGTTGCATAGTTAGGACACAATAGACAAAGGCAAATGATCTGGGTAAGGAATTACAGTACCACCAGAACGTATTCCTTTATTGTACAACAAGATAGAGATCTTATGTAATTTACATCTAGAAGCAATCAATCTCAATCAAGCGATTGTAAGCATGAAAGGCGTACGCTGTATCCTGCTGCCAAACAGTAAAGGAAGACTTTTACTACAGTCTGGTGATGTGGGGATTCCTTTTATAATGATTGTGTGTTCATTCATCATTGAAACAAGCCAGGCCACCACCCAATCATAGCAGATGGATGTAAAAGCACAGATTCACATATACATGGTATATTTTGTGTTCATCTAAACATGGGCAAACACTACCATGCTCAAAGGACGGTTTGAGTCTTGGATGTAGCTCATTGTGGGTGACTAGTTAACACATTTAACCTCCTCCTGCCCGCGCTATAGCCAAATGACAGCTACAGCGCAGGCCTTAATTGCCGGGATGCTGTCAATAGACGTCCTCCCGTGCATGAGCTGCCTGCCCGTCTCCTGTGGGGAGCATGCAGCACGCTCTGTGATCACCGAGTCTATGAGACCTGGCTGATCACAAATCGGAGTAAGGGGCCGATCCCAGCCGATCAGCTGTCAGCCAATGACAGCTGATCATCTGATGTAAATAGAAGATCGGTAATCGTTTTTTTTCCCCTTACGCTGTCACATACCAGTGCCCACAGTGACACCTATCAATGAACACCAGTGCTGCCAATCAATGCCCATCAGTGCCTCATCATCAGTGCCACCAATCAGTGCTGCCTATAAGTGTCACCTACCAGTGCCTACCAGTGCCCATCAGTGCCACCCATCAGTGATCATCAGTGTCCATCAGTGCCACCTATCAGTTCCACCTATCAGTGCCCTTCAGTGCCGCCCATTAGTACCGCTCATTAGTGCCAACCATCAGTGCCAATCGGTGTCTCCGATCAGTGCCATCTCTCAGTACCTATCAGTGCCAATCAGTTCCGCCTTATCAGTGCCCATCAGTGCAGCCTATCAGTGCCCATTGGTGCAGCCTATCAGTGCCCATCAGTGCAGCCTCATCAGCGCACATCAATGAAGGGGAAAAATTACCTGTTTTCAAAATGTTATAACAAACTATGAAAACTTTTTTTTTTTTTTTTTTTACATTTTTGGTATTTTTTCATTTTTTTAACAAAGAATAAAAAAAAACAGCAGTGATTAAATACCACCAAAAGAAAGCTCTATTTGCGTGAAAAAAATGATAAAATCTTAATTTGGGTACAGCATTGCATGACTGCGCAATTGTCATTCAAAGTGTGACAGCGCTGAAAGCTGAAAATCGGTCTTGCCAGGACGGGGGTTTAAGCTTCACTAAAATAAGAAGAATAACGATTTAACCAGAAACTGCGTAGAGGGTTCTAAACAACCATAACATACAGGTATATACAATGTAATATTTACATAAAAGCGCACACACAGGTTGGACTTGATGGACTTGTGTCTTTTTTCAACCTTACCAACTATGCAACTATGTAACTATGTAAGTGCCCAGTAAGCAAGTGGTTAAACATAACATGTAAAATATTGAAATAGCAATAACATGATTAATAACAAAATTATTTGAGATTTTAGTGATTGGGTGTATATATGTATGCATTTAAAAAAATACAATGAGCTGACTTTGAACTGTAACTCTAGTTGAGCATAAGCATGACACATCGTGCAATGAACAATAACATAAACCTTGCTGATGTTATTTATCTTAGTTACAATGACTGGTGTTGCTGTTTGAAAGGATAAAGTTGCTTAACTCTTTTTAACTTGTAACTGTCTTTTATCCCTACTTATTCTTAAGCCCTTTAGGCCCTGCCAGCTACCAGCTAGCATGCACAGTCTTAATAGTAAGTGTGTCATGTGTCAGTCAGTTTAAAATAAATGTTTAGGAGCTTTTTAAAGTTAAAGTGGAACTGCACTGCATCTGAGCACCACAAACCAAAAGTTCTATATAATTCATTTTTAATATTCAAAGCAAACTCCTCCATCCATTCTTCTCTCCATGCTTTATTTTGCTGAGAAGTCAGTTTGAAAAACACCCCCTGGCATTGCTGGCAGTGGCCATCTTGAGTAAGGGCAGATGATTCATGTAGCACTTACTTCCTGGATTCCTTCTGCCCTTAGCTAAGGCATGGACTGAGCTGAGAACCCTCCCTCCCCTCCTGAAGACTCCTGGGTCCTGGGGTGTATTACATCATTTGCCTAGGCCTGGAAACCAGAAAGTAACTGAAGAAATGCAAACAAAAATTTAAATCAAGTAAATATGATAATACTTTAGAAATGTATATATTTGAAATAGCCCATGTTGATTGAGAGAGTGAAGTTCTGCTTTAACTAGTATCCATGTTTTAAAATCTACTTGTTTACATGCAAAAGACTATGAGAAAAAAAGTATTTTGCATAGCTTTACATACACTATATTACCAAAAGTATTGGGATGCCTGCCTTTACACACACATGAATTTTTAATGGCAACCCAGTCTTATGCCCCGTACACACGGTCGGACTTTGTTCGGACATTCGACAACAAAATCCTAGGATTTTTTCCGACAGATGTTGGCTCAAACTTGTCTTGCATACACACGGTCACACAAAGTTGTCGGAAAATCTGATCGTTCTAAACGCGTTGACGTAAAACACATATGTTGGGACTATAAATGGGGCAGTGGCCAATAGCTTTCATCTCTTTATTTATTCTGAGCATGCGTGGCACTTTGTGCGTCGGATTTGTGTACACACGATCGGAAATTCCGACAACGGATTTTGTTGTCGGGAAAGTTTATAGCCTGCTCTCAAACTTTGTGTGTTGGAAAATCCGATGGAAAATGTGTGATGAAGCCCACACACGGTCGGAATTTCCGACAACAATGTCCTATCACACATTTTCCGTCGGAAAATCCTACCGTGTGTACGGGGCATTAGTCTGTAGGGTTCAATATTGAGCTGGCACTCCCTTTGCAGCTATTACAGCTTCAACTCTTCTGGGAAGGCTGTCCACAAGGTTTAGGAGTGTGTCAATGTTTGACCATTCTTCCAGAAACGTATTTGTGAGGTCAGGCACTGATGTGCACGAGAAGGCCTGGTTCAAGTCTCTACTCTAATTCATCCCAAAGGTGTTCTATCGGTTTGGAGGCAGGCCAGTCAAGTTCCTCCACCCCAAACTAGCTCATGCGGTGCCTCCATCCTCGGCTGTGACCAGGCCCGGACTGGCCATAGGGCACACGGGCACTTGCCCGGTGGGCTGCGGCCGCTGGGCCACATGTTCTGGTATGGCCAAAGCAGCTGGGCTGCTCCTTGAGCCCGCGCTGCTTACCTGGCCTCTCCGCGGCCGGCTAGTTCAGTTCCGCCAGTCAGGGCGGGGGGCGGAAACTACAGGTCAGGTGATCTGTATGAGCATGATGAGGGAGGGGATCTGGAGGATACACCGGACCTGAACGAAGGTAATGCTCCCTGTGCACCTGGATAGGAGGAACGGAGGGACGGCTGCATAGAAGAATCAATTTCTCTATTTTACTCCTTCAGCCTCTTAAAGCCAGCTTATCCTCCTCTCTCTCCCACATTTAGAGGCTGCAGAAGGAAGATGGAGAGATTGATTCTTCTAAATCTTCCCATCCAGCTACTTTCTGCTGCCCCATCTATGCTCTCTGACCCCCCCACGTGCTCTCCACCACCCCCCCAGTGCTCTCTGACCCCCCCATGCGCTCTCCACCACCCCTCAGTGCTCTCTAACCCCCTATGTTCTCGCCACAACCCCCTCCTGTGCTCTCTGACCCCCCCATGCCCTCTGACCCCCCCATGCCCTCTGACCCCCCCATGTGCTCGCCACCACCCCCCCAGTGCTCTCTGACCCCCCATGCTCTCTGACCCCCCATGTGCTCGCCACCCCCCCAGTGCTCTCTGACCCCTCATGTTCTCTGACCCCCCATGTGCTCGCCGCCACCCCCCAGTGCTCTCTGACCCCCCCATGTGCTCTCCACCACCCCCCAGTGCTGTCTGACCCCCCATGCGCTCTTCACCACCCCCCCAGTGCTCTCTGACCCCCGATGTGCTCTCCACCACCCCCCCGGTGCTCTCTGACCCTCCATGCGCTCTCCACCACCCCCCAGTGCTCACTGACCCCCCATGCTCTCTGACTCCCCATGTACTCGCCACCCCCCCAGTGCTCTCTGACCCCCCATGTGCTCTCAATCACCCCCATGCTCGCAAGTTCCCCCATGTGCTTGCCCCCCGGTGCTTTCTGACTTCCCCAGTGCTCTCCAGGTCCCCTAGTGCTCTCCAGCCCCCCTGTGCTTTCAGGCTCTTCGCCCCCGTGCTCTCCAGCCCCCATGCTCTCAGGCTCCCCCTGTGCTCTCCAGCCCCCTAGTGCTCTCAGGCCCCATGCCCTGTGCCCTCAAACTCCCCCCTGTGCTCTCCACCCCACCAGTGCTCTCAGGCTTCCCCCTAGTGTTCTCAGGGCCCCCGCCCTGTGCACTCAGACTCCCCCCCAGTGCTCTCAGCTCCACCCAGTGCTCTCAGGCCCCCCCATGTGCTCTCCACCCCCAGTGCTCTCTGACCCCCCCAATGCTCTCTGACCCTCCCCATGCACTCTCCACCCCCCCCAGTGCGCTCCCCCCTGTGCTCTCCAGACCCCTAGTGCTTTTAGACTCCCCACCTCCCTGTGCTTTTTGCTTCCTGTGCTCTCCAGCCCCCCAGTGCTCTCAGCTCCCCCCATGCTCTCAGGCTCCCCCTGTGCTCTGCAGGCCCCCTAGTGCTCTCAGACCCCCTGTGGTTTCAGGCTCTTCACCTCCCTGTGCTCTCCAGCACCCCCATGCTCTCAGGCTCCCCCTGTGCTCTCCAGCCCCCCAGTGCTCTCAGCTCCACCCATGCTCTCAGACTGCCCCCTAGTGCTATCAGACCCCCAGCCCTGTGCACTCAGACTTCCCCCCAGTGCTCTCAGGCCCCCATGTGCTCTCAGGCCCCTCGTGTGCTCTCCACCCCACCCGTGCTCTCAGACCCTCCCCATGTGCTCTCCACCCCCCCCAGTGCTTTCCCCCTGTGCTCTCCAGCCCCCCTGTGCTTTTTGCCCCCCATGTTCTCCAGCCCCCCAGTGCTCTCAGCTCCCCCATGCTCTCAGGCTCCCCCTGTGCACTCAGGCCCCCCTGCCCTGTGCTCCCAGACTCCCTTTTGTGCTCTTCAGCCCCCCAGTGCTCTCAGCTCCCCCCTGTGCTCTCAGGCCCCATCATGTGCTTTCCACCCTCCAGTGCTCTCTGACCCTCCCAGTGCTCTCTGACCCCCCCTGTACTCTCAGACCCCCCATGCGCTGTCCACCCCCAGTGCTCTCTCCCCCTGTGCTCTCCAGCCCCCCCTGTGCTTTCAGGCTCCCCATGCTCTCCAGCCCCCCTGTGCTCTCAGCTCTCCCCCATGCTCTCAGGCTCCACCTGTGCTATCCAGCCCCCTAGTGCTCTCAGCCCCCCACCCTGTGCTCTCAAACTCCCCCTGTGCTCTTCAGCCCCCCAGTGCTCTCAGCCCCCCAAGCTCTCATTCACCCCCCATGTGCTCTCCGACCCTCCCTGTGCTCTCAGACCTCCCCTCATGTGCTCTTCACCCCCCAGTGCTCTCCTACCTGTGCTCTCCAGCTCCCCTATGCTCTCCATTCCCCCCCCCTGTGCTCATCAGCCCCCCCCACCACAGTGCCCTTTACTCCCCCATGTTCTCCAGACCCCCATGCTCTCTAATGTCTCCTTGTGCTCTCCCCCCCATGCTCTATGACCCCCGCTTTCCCGGTCCCCCTCGCCTCCATTAGGTCAGAGATTGGGGAAGGGGACGGTAAATAAGCCATGGGCCGCTCAGTCTAAAATGCCCGTTCCTATTTTTTCTCCAAGTCCGGGCCTGGCTGTGACTAACATTTTTTAACTTTAAGATGTTAAAACATGTAAGTCATTGTATATCACTGGAGAGATAGTAAGGCTATGAAAAGTAAAAACAATAACAAGCTGTGATTGTTACAGTATATTACTGCATGTATGTAACTTATGCAAGATTCAGTACTATTATAGGAAATATGTTTGCATTTGCCAACTTTAGAAATAAATAGGTACAGTATATTGTTTTCCCAATAGGTTAATGCTGGTAAAGTTTTTAAAAATGTAATTAGAAGTAAACAAAACACGTGTGCCAGTTTGCTAAGAAAAAAAAAGGAGACAGAAACCTCTGTTTTATCCAGTGTGCCTCTGTGTTAAGAGTTTGATATTGCTATTTATTTAATATTTAATAGGCTGAAAGAAGAGCACAGCCAACACCAATATATAAATTGCATAAGTACCTTCAACGTACAAAAGATGAAGATCAAAAGTTCACCGCAAATCCCCTGATGTGTTCAGAAATCTCATATACTAAGTGACAAATAGATCCGTTTAATTAGTTTGCTTTCCTGAACAACTAGCCGACTCCCTTGAGTGCATGTTGTAGAGAAGCTATTTAATAAAACTTGCTCTTAAGATAAATTTACATACCATCAATGCCCTTTGTACCATGTGAAAGAATCCTTAAGAATACTTACAGTTTCTAAATTATTGTCTACCATCATTATAATTGTATACGTTGAAAATATTAATTATGGTTGATGCAGATCTAAAACAAAACTATACCAAGCCAGCCATATTTATTTTTAAATGTTTTAATTTTTTAATTTTGATTACGGTGAGGAAAGTCTAGAATCCCAATCAACCTTTTATTGCTGCCTGAGTCCTTGTTTCTGTAGATGTCCGATAACTTCCTGTTTATGTAACAGGCATTAGATATAACAGGAAGTGAGGAGAATTTCAATCAATGGGCCACAGACAATTTAAAATATGGATTAGGAAGCAGAATCTTCTTGCATTCAAGGGATCCCCTGTGGTAAAACATCTCCCATTGATACCAAGAATAAGGCACAATTTCTACCACTAAGAATAACAATGGGGCACAATTCCTCCCACTGACACCATTAATGGGGCACATTTATTCTCATTGACTCCAATGATGGGGCACTATTCCTACTCCGACACAAACAGCGAGGCACAATTCCTCCACCTGACACCAATGATGGGGCACAATTCCTTAAACCAACACCAACAAAAGAGTTTAAGGGATACCAATGATAGGGCACCAACAATGGTATATTATTTTTCCCCCACTGATCACAGGTGCTAGGTCAGGTTTTACTCTCACTGACTAACAGCCCGAGGCATTGTTTACTCATGGTATGTTTTGTCACAGTATCTTCTGCACCTATTGGCCACAGTCTGCACCCCCCAACCCCAAAGTCTGAAGGACAGTGAACTGGCTTTGTTTATAATGTTTGAGGTTCTCTGTGTTAACACATTGCAGAAACTTTTAGTGCCCATAAATCAAACCAGAAGATCTTGGCCTACCCTACATGATTTGTAGCCAGATATCAGCATGTTTGGTTTATTGGACTTCAAAATCTGTCTGGCATAATTTATAATATTTTGGGCCTTTAGGTAAGTGTCCCTTATGCATTATTGATGCACCCTTCATGTTTCAGTTCAGCAACTACAGTTTATGTCTATTCATTTGTTGGACTTTATTGGACTGATTTTATTTTCCATTCAGCAACAATAAATGTTTGCTTGCCTGATAAGAAAAGTCTGCTAGTCATATTTACATGGCTTGTTTTTCCTTTTGTAGTATTTTAAAGATGATTTCCATAATTGCTTCCAGTGCTACATGTCTACATCTACAGTATATTCTCCTATTACCAAGGGCAAAGTGTTACTTTAGGTCATTGGTAACTGCAGTGACACCTACAATAAAAAGCTGGACTAGAAATAAAAATCCACTTGATCCTAAATGTGTATTTCAACCCACTGAAATTTATCTAAGACTAATATCATTAAGGAAGTCTTTATTGTTCACTGGGTACATATGTTTTTAAAATAGCCAAATCATTCTCTGTGATAACCATAATATACACTGTATGGTCAAATCTTAGCAAAGGTTGTCTGTTTGTATGTGTTTTGTGACAACTTCTAAAAATACATTTATATTCCAATATATCAATGTATTTAAAATACTGATAGCAGATCTTAATTTTTTTCCCTTTGCGCATTGTCACGATATTTAACATAACATGTAATCAGTTTTTACACATGAAGAAGCTTGCATTATAATTTCCCTAAATAATTTCCCTAAAATTTGCCACATTTGGCACCTTTTGGGGTGGGGGGGAGCGGGTACTGACCGGGCCAGCTAGAGGGCTCAGCGCGCTTCGCGCATGCTCAGTAGGGAACCGGCGGCAGCACCCGAGAGCCGATGGAAACATCGGCTGGGGTGCCAACATCGCTGGATTTCAGGACAGGTAAGTGCCCTGTTATTAAACGTCAGCAGCTATAGTATGTGTAGCTGCTGACTTTTAATTTGTTCGTGCGGGGGCAGAACTCCGCTTTAAAGGCAAATAGGCTGTTCACTTTGCAAAATGAAGTCACACTTTGCAAAGGAATTTTTCTCAGGAGTATGGTGAAATTTTACTTTGGAAAGATTACCCAATTATGTGCAAGGAAATTTACAAAAACAGCATTTTGCAGAGCTTCACCTCATTCCCTAAGTTCTGGGGAAAACTTCCTCTGCAAGATGCAACTTCCCTTGAAACGTGAACTGCCTATTTGACTTTCATGAATTAACCACCATGAGAGTATACAAACAGTAGACAGTGGGGGCTATTTACTAAAGGCAAATCCACTGTGCACTACAAATGCACATTCTGAAGTGCAGTTGCTGTAGATTTGAGGGGGGCATGCAAGGACAATACAAAAACAGCATTTTTGCTTGCACATGTTTGGATGATAGAAATCATCAGAGCTTCCCCTCATTTCAGATCTTCCCCTTCAGATCTACAGATCTACGACTGCACTTCCAAGTGCACTTGTAGTGCACAGTGGATTTGCCTTTAGTAAATCAACCCCATTGCCATATCTTTTAATATTAGGAAAGGTATAAAATGATACAATAAACTGCTGTGACCACACAAAGAACAGAGAAGTTGCTAGCTAATGTGAAGGTAAATTACTACCACAAGTTTAAAAAAAAACATGACTAAATTTGGTTCTGAGAACCCACGATTGGCTGTCTGATAACAAACTGTTAGGACACCAGAAGTTCATCCAACTTTGTCAGCCAAAGGAATGACAGTGTGGGTTGGTATAACTGTCAGCCCATTTCTTGGGCAGGATAAGATTATATTAAGATGGTAATATGCAAACACAAGCCCTGAATGAGATGTTAGAGATGAGGTAGAAAAACATCTAAGTAATTTCACAAACAATTCTCTTTCTATTCAAAGAGTATTTACAGAACTTGCTTTTGCACCTATTGTGGTTTTGCATGACAACATCTAATGAAAAGCCCTTTTATATGCAAAGGACATTGACTCTTGTACAAGGACATTGACTTTTGTGAATATAAGTAATTTTCCAAACACTCCATCCTCACCATTAACATTTCCAGTGACAACATAGTATTATGTATTTATGTTGAATGTTCATACACACAAAAAATATTATCAACTAACACGCTAGAATTATTAAAAGTCAGCAGCTATAGTATGTGTAGCTGCTGACTACCTGCTTGGAGTTTGCATGTTTTCCCTGTGCCCGCGTGGGTTTCCTCCAGGCACTCTGGCCTCCTCCCACACTCCAAAGACATGCTGGTAGGTTAATTGGCTTCTGTCTTAATTGGCCCTAGCATATGAATGTGAGTTAGGGACCTTAGATTGTAAGCTCCTTGAGAGTAGCGACAAATGTGAATGTACAATGTATATGTAAAGTGCTGCATAAATTGACAGCGCTATATAAGTACATTAAATAAATAAATAAATAAGTATATGATTACCTTCAAGTAGGTGTAAACCTAATTGGATGACTTAAAATTTGCTCAAGCACTGTGTATCAAACAATTGCTATGTTTTTTCCTCCTCAGCACCTCCCTTTCTACATAGTACACCTTCTCCAGCCTCAGCTACTGTACACATCATTGCTCAGGTGCAACTTCACAGTAGTGACAATGGTAGACCATGCATGAGCAATATGTTGGCACAGCCAGAAGTAGTCTCCAGGGTCCAGGATGCATGTGACAGGTTGACAATGTAGAAGTCTTTCAAGCCATGATCACTGGATATTATTATTTAAAAGTTAAATATTTAAAAAGGTAAAACAACTTCTGAAATTACATTATCATATTAAAGCTTATATGAGATTTTAATGATTGGATTTAGATCTGCTTTTTTTATAGGAATAGTGTGTAGTACCTGATAATGTCA